>NW_007132993.1:5645-6294 GCF_000164805.1 Carlito syrichta | reverse complement strand
CCCCTGGACTTTGTCAGCAGGCAGGCTTCCATGACTGGCTCCCAGCAAAGATATATTTAAGAAAAGTTCACGCCTCACAATCAGGGAGTGGGCCTACACTCTAGGTGAGTGTGGCATCAAAATCCCCCAGAGTCCGGGCTTAAATCCTTTTCTTGGAGATGTTGCATGTGACTGCCGTGACTGCTGTGACTTCCTTATTGACCACATGTGGATGTCTTGGAGATCCTGTGATACTGAGAGCCATTAATGTCCACCTACATTATCATAGCCCCTAGAGAAGGGCGTGACAAGGTTTCTAATTCTCCTGCACCTTACCAAATGACATTCCTTAGACTAATGGAGGGTGTACGTCCCCTTATCTCTTAGGCATTCCCAGTGGGTAGCTTTGGGGATCCTTGGCTTCCTTGTAGATTGTGCTCAATTTACTGGAAAATCAAATTCCCACCTGCTCTCCCTCTGAGTGGTGATAACATTTGTGATTACAAGTTTCATGACTTTTACGGTCCTTACCCAATGCCTGATGTCTTAGGCCTTGTAAATTCCCTTTACTCTAGGCAAGCTTGATTGCCACTATGAGATACCTCTGATACCTGGAAGTCTTTTTCTGAAAAGACAAAATCAGTAAAGTTAATTGTACCTAAAGTGTCCA
>NW_007132993.1:0-4100 GCF_000164805.1 Carlito syrichta | reverse complement strand
GGCAAGAGAAAACAGTTTCCTTTGTTGTTATAATAGGTTTGATATGCTTTTACAATAATTGATATGCTAGAGGGTGAAGTTCAGCTATTTTGCCATTCATTCTATGGTGGATTGTAATCCTTTTACCTGGTCTGCAGGGAATTCAGGAAGAGGTGAGAGGCAGGTGTGTTCCTGGAGCTTCCTTCTTATCTCACCCTAGAGAGACTGATTCAAGAACTTGAAGATTTTAAGCATTAAAAATTTAAAAGCATGATGTTATAACACAAGATTACAGTAATAAAGTCACTTATTTAGCCAAAATGATAGTCCAAAGATTTTTGGGAAAAAAAAAAAAAACATGGCTTTTTTTTTTTTGTAACAAAGACAGTGGGGGAGAAAAAAAATCTTGCTCTTTTGTAACAAAGACAGTGGGGGAGGCTAGTTGAATTTTGTCTCTTTCTTCCCCCCTCCATTCTTTAAAGAAGAAAATTCTTTTAGAGATTGTTATTTAAGAAGCTCATGTTCTGGTCTTTGAGTAGCATGTTGGCCTAGCATTAGTGTACTTGATATTATTGGTAAATTTATAGAACCTTTTTTGTAGCCTCGAGTGTTTATAGAATTCCTTTCACTTATTTTCACAAAATTTCACCTACCATGTTTGACCTACTCATACCATTTTTTGACATGCTTGAACCTTCTGTTTTTGTTCTATACTTTCCTTAAACAACCAACCATTCTATTATAGAACAAAAATGCACCATACAAGATTCTTTTCTATACAATTCTTTCTCTTTCCTTTATTCATTCTTACCAAAAACCTACTTTATACCAACAACTTTCTGTACATTTTCCCTAACCTCAGAGCTGTAACCAAAGCAATAAGTTTATACACAGTGGAAGTGCTTGGATAGGATCCACCGTAGAACTATCAGGAGAATCCAAAGCTAAACAAAAGGCCCCCAAAAAGCACAGTGGTGATGGCTCAGGGTAAAGAGAATAAAATACAGTTCCAATTTTTTGTCATAATGTCCCTTTCCAATACTGGGAGCTGGGACACGTTGGGCATAACAAAGAAGGAGTGTTGAAATATTTTATTTCCCAGAACACATGGAAGTAACTCTGTAGTGAGGGACCTGGATATAATGCCCTGCACCTCCACAGCTGAAAGTGGTGAAAGTAGGAGTGGACCAGGAAATTTAAGTAGTGCTGAGCATGTAGCCCCCATATTAATAACGAATGATATAACCCTGCCAGCTACTGATATTTCCACCCTAGGCACAGTTGGTTTAATAGTTTGTTCCGAAGACATTGGTGCTACCAAGCCAGGGGTGAGTCAATTCCACAAGAGCAAGCCCAAGAGAATCCCTTCTGAGATCATGCAAGGTGCCTGGTGTCCCTCATTTGCCGCAAGCCTCTGGGCCACGTGCTCTCCTCCAGCTAGGAGAATGAGGCAATCATGAGCCCAATGTTCATGCTGTTTGCATTTGGGACAGGGGTTTGCCAGTGGCAGGGCTTGACAGTGTTTGGCTATATGCCCATTTTGATGGCATCAGAAACAAACCTGGGAAGGGGCTGTGTACCCCTTCTGCGATTGACCATTTGGGGTGGAAGATTATCAGTGGTGGCTCTCTCTGCTAAAGCGGTAGATAAAAGCTGAAACACTTCCTGCTTATGTTTGCAGTCCTGCATTCTTTCTTCCTCTCGGTTGTTAAAGACTTTAAAGGCCATGTCCAATAGTTCTAGTTGAGGGTTTTGTGGGCCCTTTTCTAATTTTTGGAGTTTGCACCTAATATCCGGTGCTGACTGGGAGATGAAATACATAGCCAAAAGAATATGTTCCTCCAGAGAGTTTAAATCAATATTAGTAAACTGCTGCAATGTCTCAGAGAGGTGACTTAGAAACGTTGCTGGATTTTTATCTGGTCTTTAAAAAAAACTTCTTTATTTTGTCCTAGTTAACCTGTTTAATAACAGTTTTTTTTAATTAGTTAACAGGATTAACTTATATGATCCCTTTACTTTCATCTGGGAAGAAGTTTGATATAGTCCCAGTTTCGATATAACCTGGGAGAAATTTATCATAAGAAAACAACAAAGAAGAATTTTAATATCCTTTTGTCCCAGTCATCCCCTTGACAAGAGACATATTAAGCTATGTGGAAACTTGAATGGCCTTTCCAAGTACATGTGGGGGTAGTGACTTGTTGCAGCTAGCAGGGCTGCCACCAGAGGTTATTAAAGAGTGGGGGGAGGGTGGTGAGAAATCTGGAGCCTGGGGTTAGGTGCTATGGCCTTTGGCACCAGCCCTTCCTCCAAAGACAAAAGAGAAAGACTGGAGGCTGTGGTCAGGTGCCATGGCCTTTGGCACCTGCCCCTTCTGAAGGTAAAAGAGAAAGACTGAAGGCCAGGGTTAGGTACCAGGGCCATAGATGCAAGCACCTCCTCCACAGGTAAAGGTAGAGGGTGAGAAGGAAGGGAAACTGACAGAGTTGAGTAGCAAAAGCAGACTCTAAGAGAGACAGGAGAAGTTAAACCAGCCGGGTTAGACTTTGAGTTGACAGTTAGAAAGCAGGAATTGGAGTCGTTATACTGGTGAGCTTATGGGCAATGGGGTCTGGGGAACCAACAAAAATGTGACATGAAGAACGAGTATCTGGGTGGCGAGCTAACTCATAAAAGGCTTGAAAATTTGGAATTTCAAATTACTTGTCATTTTTCTTTAAGTACAAATCAAGCTGCAAATGGGTGTTAGGGGCTAGGGAACCACCTTCTGGCCAGGTTTCACCATCCCCCAGTGTATACTGTGGCCAAGCAGTGTTGCAATAAAATATTAAATGCTTTGGGTGAATATCCTAACTGAGTTTTAAAACTTTAAGGTGTTTTAAAAGGCACGTCAGTAGGGTATCTTTCTTCACAACTAATTGAGAGTTTCCCATGTTTCCTGTAAAAGAAAACAGGGGTACTATTAGAATGGGCTCTTGGTATCATGGATTTGTTTCTGGGCCTTATCTCATTCAGATCCCCTGCCGGGCATCCTCAGCAGGTTGAAAGGAATCAGTGCAGAGGATGTGAGTCAGCAGGGAGAGAGCGTCCTCCTGTCCCTGTGTCCATGGGAGCTTGCCAGATGCCCGCTCCACCATGTTTTGGAAGGCCTGGTACCAGGACTTGAACAACCAGGTCCCTGACCCTTGCTAGGAGTCTCCCAAGATGGAACCGGAAACCCGAGAGACCCATAAAGTCATCCAAATGGATGGCGTAAGACCGCACATCAAATATGTGTGTATGTATGAAAAAAAGGGGATGACTTATTAAAGGCGCAGAAAGGCGTACCATAGTTGTTGGAGTTTCGAGGCCTTTCATGGAGTTACTTTGCCAACCATAAAGTAAAAGAGTAAAGAAACCAAGCACTTTGTCTCCCACCCTGACGGGCGCTGTTGGTCCGAACTTTCCTTTGAGGACCTTCTTGCTACCATAGGGAGTAACTATAGGCAGAGACCGTCAGCTGTCCTCTGAGATCCAGCCCAGTCCATGGGAAACTCAGAAATCTGGGCTAGAAGGATGTAAAGAGTTAACCTTAGTCCCTTAACCAGTCGGGTCACAGTGGTCTGATGTCTTTCCCTGGGGCCTTTCAGCACACTGAAGTGTAGCCTATGCCAGAGCCTTCAGATGCAACCAGGTTCCAACACAGTCCACAGAGGGTCACCAGTTAGGAAATAAGAAAGAGAGAGAGAGAGAGACAGATCTTGGTGGGACCTCCAAAAATGTTAGGGTAGGGACAGACCGGGTGAGGGTGGAGATATGAGGCATGAAGCATTGCCCAGACTGGCAAGCTGGAGGTGCGCTCTGGCAACCCAGAGATCTGAGTAAATTGCAAAGAATTGTGACACACAGAGGTGAGAGAAGAAAAGATTTATTTGAGAAAAGTTCACCCCCCATAGAAAAGGAGTGGGCCTACACTCTAGGTGAGTGTGGCGTTGTAGCCCTCCAGAGTCCTGGCTTAAATCCTTTTCTTGGAGATGTTGCACATGACTGCTGTGACTTCCTTGTCGACCACCTGTGGATGTCTTGGAGATCCTGTTACACAGAGAGCCATTAATGTGCACCAACATTATCATAGGCCG
>NW_007132992.1:0-881 GCF_000164805.1 Carlito syrichta | reverse complement strand
CAACCAACCATTCTATTATAGAACAAAAATGTACCATACAAGATTCTTTTCTATACAATTCTTTCTCTTTCCTTTATTCATTCTTACCAAAAACCTACTTTATACCAACAACTTTCTGTACATTTTCCCTAACCTCAGAGCTGTAACCAAAGCAATAAGTTTATACACAATGGAAGTGCTTGGATAGGATCCACCGTAGAACTATCAGGGGAATCCAAAGCTAAACAAAAGGCACCCAAAAAGCACAGTGGTGATGGCTCAGGGTAAAGAATAAAATACAAGTTCCAATTTTTGTCATAATGTCCCTTCCCAATAATGGAGCTGGACACGTTGGCATAACAAAGAAGGAGTGTTGAAATATTTTATCTCCCAGAACACATGGAAGTAACTCTGTAGTGAGGGGCCTGGATATAATGCCCTGCACCTCCACAGCTGAAAGTGGTGAAAGTAGGAGTGGACCAGGAAATTTAAGTAGTGCTGAGCATGTAGCCCCCATATTAATAACAAATGATATAACCCTGCCAGCTACTGATATTTCCACCCTAGGCACAGTTGGTTTAATAGTTTGTTCCGAAGACATTGGTGCTACCAAGCCAGGGGTGAGTCAATTCCACAAGAGCAAGCCCAAGAGAATCCCTTCTGAGATCATGCAAGGTGCCTGGTGTCCCTCATTTGCCGCAAGCCTCTGGGCCACGTGCTCTCCTCCAGCTAGGAGAATGAGGCAATCATGAGCCCAATGTTCATACTGTTTGCATTTGGGACAGGGGTTTGCCAGTGGCAGGGCTTGACAGTGTTTGGCTATATGCCCATTTTGATGGCATCAGAAACAAACCTGGGAAGGGGCTGTGTACCCCTTCTGCGATTGACCATTTGGGGTGGAA
>NW_007132991.1:0-3005 GCF_000164805.1 Carlito syrichta | reverse complement strand
CAATGCTGGGTGGGTCTATTAGGCCAGGACCTTCAAAGACTTCAGCAATTGCCTTTTCAACCTACAATTCATATCATCCTTTTCATTGATCTTTGTAGTCAAGGATAATCATTTCAAAACATTTATATGATTTTACTTATTTCTCTTTCAACAATATTGTCTTTCCAGGTGCAGTGGCTCGTGCCTACAATCCCAGCAATTTGGGAGGTGAAAGGGTTACCTGAACCCATGGGTTCGAGACAAGCCTGGAAAATTTGGCAAGACCACATGTCTACAATAAATCAAAAAATTAACCAGGTGTTGTGTCACATGCCAGTAGTTCCAGCTACATGGATGGCTGAGACAGAAGGATTACCTGACCCTGCAGGTTGAGGTTGCAGTGGCCTTGAGTGTGCCACCGCATACAAGTCTGGTCAACAGCATGAGACTCCAACTTAAAAAAGAAACAGTAACAACAAAATATTGTCTTCCCTTACATAACTGAATACACATATAGTTTATTATGTCATACAGATTTCTTTTACAATGCCCTATTTTCTAATAAATATTATTTTCTTTTAAAGAGTCTCTCTTGTTATTAGGCTAACATGTCATAGAATTTCTTGTCTCCCAATCACATATTTTATATCACTTTACAAAATTTCTTAACAAGATTAATTTTTGTATGATAGGATTTGAATACTTTAAAATTTATTAAAAATTGTCTACTCGGGTTCGGTGGCTCAGCCTGTAATCTCGTGCCTTTGGGAGGCTGAGGTGAGTGAATTGCCTGAGCCCACAGGTTTGAGACCCGCCTTGGCAGCGAGACCTCATCTCTACAATAAATCAAAAAATCAGCCGAGCTTGGTAGCATGCACCTGTAGTTCCGGCTACTTGGAAGGTTGAGGTGGAAGAATCGCCGGAGCCCAGCAGGTTGAGGCTGTGGTGGCCGGGAGCGGCCACTGCACTCCAGTCTGGGCAACAGAGTGAGACTCCAACTCAAAAAAAAAAAACAAAAAAAAGCTGTTTTTACAGTTGAATACAGTTAGCCACAATGCAAAGTGATGTGATAAGCACTCTTTATAGGTCGTTTATGTTTCCTGTATCACTTCCCTACTACCTTTCTGGTATTGTTTGAACCACCCAAGGAAAATTATTCAATTATTATCTCCAGGTTTGTATCTGAGAAACCCCAGATTACACATTGGTTATTTATCTGATGACCTTCCCAAATACTTTTTAAATTTGATTGAAAATCCATTTGTATATCTCAGGTATACACAATTGACTCCTTGGCCAAAAACAAACTAAAAGGTCTTTGATTTCTTTATAATCTTTATTTCTTTTACATCTCCCATTAATCTTCTGGATATGAATAGTAGTAATACTAGTTAATATTGTTTTTCTGTTTCAATACCTTGGTGGAGAAGGTTTTCAATATTTATCTGCTTTTGCTACTCAACTCTGTCAGTTTCCCTTCCTTCTCACCCTCTACCTTTACCTGTGGAGGAGGTGCTGGCATCTATGGCCCTGGTACCTAACCCTGGCCTTCAGTCTTTCTCTTTTACCTTCAGAAGGGGCAGGTACCAAAGGCCATGGCACCTGACCACAGCCTCCAGTCTTTCTCTTTTGTCTTTGGAGGAAGGGCTGGTGCCAAAGGCCATAGCACCTAACCCCAGGCTCCAGATTTCTCACCACCCTCCCCCCACTCTTTAATAACCTCTGGTGGCAGCCCTGCTAGCTGCAACAAGTCACTACCCCCACATGTACTTGGAAAGGCCATTCAAGTTTCCACATAGCTTAATATGTCTCTTGTCAAGGGGATGACTGGGACAAAAGGATATTAAAATTCTTCTTTGTTGTTTTCTTATGATAAATTTCTCTCAGGTTATATCGAAACTGGGACTATATCAAACTTCTTCCCAGATGAAAGTAAAGGGATCATATAAGTTAATCCTGTTAACTAATTAAAAAAAACTGTTATTAAACAGGTTAACTAGGACAAAATAAAAGAAGTTTTTTTTAAAGACCAGATAAAAATCCAGCAACGTTTCTAAGTCACCTCTCTGAGACATTGCAGCAGTTTACTAATATTGATTTAAACTCTCTGGAGGAACATATTCTTTTGGCTATGTATTTCATCTCCCAGTCAGCACTGGATATTAGGTGCAAACTCCAAAAATTAGAAAAGGGCCCACAAAACCCTCAACTAGAACTATTGGACATGGCCTTTAAAGTCTTTAACAACCGGGAGGAAGAAAGAATGCAGGACTGCAAACATAAGTGGGAAATGTTTCAGCTTTTATCTACCGCTTTAGCAGAGAGAGCCACCACTGATAATCTTCCACCCCAAATGGTCAATCGCAGAAGGGGTACACAGCCCCTTTCCCAGGTTTGTTTCTGATGCCATCAAAATGGGCATATAGCCAAACACTGTCAAGCCCTGCCACTGGCAAACCCCTGTCCCAAATGCAAACAGCATGAACATTGGGCTCATGATTGCCTCATTCTCCTAGCTGGAGGAGAGCACGTGGCCCAGAGGCTTGCGGCAAATGAGGGACACCAGGCACCTTGCATGATCTCAGAAGGGATTCTCTTGGGCTTGCTCTTGTGGAATTGACTCACCCCTGGCTTGGTAGCACCAATGTCTTCGGAACAAACTATTAAACCAACTGTGCCTAGGGTGGAAATATCAGTAGCTGGCAGGGTTATATCATTCGTTATTAATATGGGGGCTACATGCTCAGCACTACTTAAATTTCCTGGTCCACTCCTACTTTCACCACTTTCAGCTGTGGAGGTGCAGGGCATTATATCCAGGTCCCTCACTACAGAGTTACTTCCATGTGTTCTGGGAAATAAAATATTTCAACACTCCTTCTTTGTTATGCCAACGTGTCCAGCTCCATTATTGGGAAGGGACATTATGACAAAAATTGGAACTTGTATTTTATTCTTTACCCTGAGCCATCACCACTGTGCTTTTTGGGTGCCTTTTGTTTAGCATTGGATTCCCCTGATAGTTC
>NW_007132990.1:0-717 GCF_000164805.1 Carlito syrichta | reverse complement strand
TCAGTCATCCATGTAGCTGAACTACTGACATGTGACACCACACCTGGTTAATTTTTTGATTTATTGTAGACATGTGGTCTTGCCAAATTTCCCAGGCTTGTCTCGAACCCATGGGTTCAGGTAACCCTTTCACCTCCCAAATTGCTGGGATTGTAGGCACGAGCCACTGCACCTGGAAAGATAATATTGTTGAAAGAGAAATAAGTAAAAACATATAAATGTTTTGAAATGATTATCCTTGATTACAAAGATCAATGAAAAGGATGATATGAATTGTAGGTTGAAAAGGCAATTGCTGAAGTCTTTGAAGGTCCTGGCCTAATAGACCCACCCAGCATTGGGTCTCCGAACACTCCCTGACACCTGTCTCTTGGTCTCTGTGTTGCTCCACCCTGCCACTGATAGAGTTAGCAAGACACAGTTTATCAGTGGGGCCCATTTTGGATTGAGTGCTGGGCACCAGGGTGGACTGTCTTCATTTCCTTCTCAACATGACATAACCCAAGAGTCTTTCTATGACCTTTGGATCCACCCTTCAGCATTCGTGGACTAACCAATCATAGATTGCAAATATTTGAGGAAAATAACAAAATGGAAATAAAAATAATATCATTTAAACAATACACAACAATAAATTTTTGCATCATATTTCTACTGTGTGTTTTCATTCTTTGGTTCTCTGGAAAGTCAATCTCTCTAGAAAAGAAATCCCCCTAG
>NW_007132989.1:0-1285 GCF_000164805.1 Carlito syrichta | reverse complement strand
GGCACCAGGGTGGACTGTCTTCATTTCCTTCTCAACATGACATAACCCAAGAGTCTTTCTATGACCTTTGGATCCACCCTTCAGCATTCGTGGACTAACCAATCATAGATTGCAAATATTTGAGGAAAATAACAAAATGGCAATAAAAATATCATTTAAACAATACACAACAATAAATTTTTACATCATATTTCTACTGTGTGTTGTCATTCTTTGGTTCCCCTGAAAGTCAATCTCTCTAGAAAAGAAATCCCCCTAGAAAGTCAATCCCTAGAGTAAGAAGATTCTGGTAGAAAATCGCTCCCTCTAGGAAGTTAATTCCTGTAGAAAATCAATTCCTCTAGAAAGGATATCCCCCCAACATTTCAAAAACTCCCGCCTGATCTCTGTCTTTCACCTATCCCATTTGCTTGACCAGACCTGGTCCCCTCTTGGAAGCCCTGCTCTGACCATGCTCTGTCTTCAGCATCCTGCTGGGAAAGTTGCACTTCTTCTCTGTCACATAGCACATAGGTGTTCACATAGCACCCTTTTTTGCTTTGCTCTCTTTGGCATTTTTTGTCAATCTTTCTACCCACCATCACCTATATAAATTTAAATCTCCTATTCCCCTTGAAACTCAGACCAAGACAAAGGAGAAATACCACTGTCATTTGTGATCCCAGACTTGGAAGTTGGTGCGTGAAGTGGTTCTCATTAATGGTGAACAGGACAGATGATACCAATCACAGGTGATTTAAGCACCAGGATTCTCAAGTACTCATCCTATGGTTTAAATTTCACATTTCCTTGATTTCTCACACATTAGTTGATTCCCTGTACTTCACATACACATTAGTAAAACAGAGTTTAATTACAGTATCCAATCATATCTATGCATTACATGGATGCACTCCCTAAAGCATAGGCTAGCCCAACATTATCTCAATAAACACAAACTAAGAGTTTAATCTAATTAGTCTTTTTAAATACTTTTGGGGGAAAGATTTTCACCAGTACTAGCTCTGTGGTGCTTGAAAGCTATACTTTCTTTCCTATAAGCTTTTTCTAACTCTCTTATATTTTACCCCTTAATTCCTAAAATATCACTCCACTCTTTCCAGCTTTCCTTGTTATCAAAATTCTCTACGCCACCTTCACTGAAACTTAAGTTATCACTTAGTCACTAAAAGACACTAGCGTTTTCATGACAAAGTGAAAGGCAATTGATTTTGTTCACCTGTTGGACCACAGGTAGATATTTCTCTATTTCAGACTCTATTCTACTTCCTCCATCTAGGGTTGA
>NW_007132988.1:0-1005 GCF_000164805.1 Carlito syrichta | reverse complement strand
CAGTACAGTAAGTCTATGAGTTGGAGTCTTGGGATGCTGGTAGCATGACTCAGTCCAAGTGTGAAGGCCTTAGCACCAGAGAAGTTGACAGTGTGACTCTCAATCCAAGGTCAAAGGTCTGAGAACCTGAGTGCCATGGTGTAAAGTCTTGTAGTCCTAAAGATAGAAAACTTGGAGTTTTGATGTTCAAAGACAAGAGAAGAGCAACATATCTGAGCTCTCCACAAGAGAAGTTTACTTTTTTTATCTAATCCTCTGCTGATTGAATTATGACTGCCCACATTGAGAGAAGACCTTCCCCACTTAGTCTGATGACTTACATGCTAGTCTCCTCTGACAACATCCTCACAGATACACCCAGAAATAATACTTTACCTGTTCTCCAGGTAATCTTTATTTAATACTCAATCCAGTCAAGGTGACACCTAAAAATAACCATCACACTAATTGATACAAAAATACACCATTAAAGCATGACTATTATCAAGTAAAGAATAACGAGTACTGTCAAGAAAGTAGAGAAAAGAGACTGCTTTCACACTGTTGGTGAAAATGTAAACTGATGCAGTCATTATGGAAAACATTATGAAGATTCTTCAAAAAAAAGTAATAAAACAGTCTACCATATGATTGAGCAATTCTACTCCTGGGTGTATATCCATTAGACTCAAAATAAAGATCTTGCAGAGATATCTAAACTCCTATGTTAACTGTACTATTATTCATAATAACAAAGATATGGAAAAAACCCTAAGAATGTACACATGATAAAGAAAATGTAGTATATGTACACAATGAAATATCAGTCTTAATTTTTTTTAAAAAAGAAATCCTGCCATTTTCTACAATATAGATGAAACTAAAGGACGTTATGGCAGACTTAGAAAAACAAATATCACATGATCTCATTAATATGTTAAATCTAGAGAGGTCAAACTCCCAAAATTTTTTTTAAAAAAGAGAGTGGTATGGTGATTACCAGGGGTTAGGGGATGAGGGTAACAG
>NW_007132987.1:0-801 GCF_000164805.1 Carlito syrichta | reverse complement strand
ACCAGGGAAAACATACACCTTTAAATAAAATGCTAAGAGAGGGATTGCAGTGGAAGTAGGGATAGTAGACAAAGGGGAATAATGAAAAATAGTATGCATGTAATTACAATAAAAAATAAGTATCCTGCAAACAAATGTTATTGAAAATGTGACATTATCCCAACCCATTTGCCCTGCAGATATGAAAATCATAGCAAATACAATTTTAATTAAGCACAGGACTCTCCAAAAGGAGAGTCTATTCTAGTCTAATTGCTCCTTCACTCATTTCCCCACCTTATGTGTTTACTTGAGGACCTAGGATTTCTGTCCATCTCTAGCATGCACTAGCTTTATGGTCTTGGACTGTGGTCCAAACTCACTGAGTCCCATCTCTAAAGTAAGGCAACGTTTCTCAGATATGGCAGGAGAATTAGATATATTAATATAACATATCTATGTTTGTCTGAAAAGATGTTGTATTGTGAATGGAAACTGCCAGTAATTGGACCTTTCCTCTCACCCCATTGTTCCACTACTTGATTAAATAAAAACTCAAGAAATTTCAAAGTTCCCTTCCAGAATGATACAATTTTTACCATAATCCTACCAGTGTCTGAAAGAAATTTGCATGGATAAAGAATGGGAATCCCCAAATAATTAGATTTTGGTATCTTACTACAGGCCACCTGGCCTGAACCAAGAGCAGCCTGGACCTGGGCACTCGATAACTTTGCGGGACGTAGCCGTCACTCCTGCCAATGCTCTCAGTTTCTGTGGGAAAGTGGAACGCCAGTGCTTTCAAGCTGCTGAATTGGGCGA
>NW_007132986.1:0-759 GCF_000164805.1 Carlito syrichta | reverse complement strand
TTCTGGATTGCCCTAAATGTTTTTGGTTAGAAAATATCTCTTCACATAATGTGTTATATGTTAAGATACTCTTGTCTGAGATCAACTCAATTGTGTTGGTTCTTTGTTGAAGGTGCATATAATGATTAAAGTGTTTCCCCTTTTCTCCACTTGTGAAATTGGTTAATTTTCATTGGGTAAATCAAGATTGGAAGCTGTATAGAAGGCCCTGAAGCAGAATGGAGGCAGGGATCCAACTCAGAGGTCTTTTTGTTTTGTTTCCATTTTGTTTTGTCTTCAGATGTCTCACTCTGTCATCCAGGCTAGAGTGCAGTGCCATGTTCATTGGTCTCTACTGCCATGAACTCCCAGGCTCAAGTCCCATCTTGGCCGCTCAAAGTACTGGTATTATAGACATTAACTTCCATGCGTATCCCAAGTTCTTCTCAACAACTAGTCCTGGCTGAGTATGGTGGCTCAAACTTGTAATGTTGGCACTTTGGAAGGCTGAGATGAGATGATTGCTTGAGACCACATCTCAATAAGAAAGAAAAAAAAATAGACTAGCCTCAGTGACTCCCTACTGATAATCCTGCACTTTGGGAGGAGCATGTAACAGGATTGCTCCTGAAAACTTGAGACCAGCCAGGGCAACACATGTGAGACCTCCCTCAACAAAAAGATTTTTAAAAACCTACCTGGGTGTGGTGGTACCCACACGTGGTTCCAGCTACTAGGACAGGAGAGATAAAAGAATCACTTGAATCCAGGAGTTGGAGG
>NW_007132985.1:0-761 GCF_000164805.1 Carlito syrichta | reverse complement strand
CAGCACTGCTGGGACCTAATACAGTGAGAGCTCACATTGTTATGACCGAGTAAGATAGAACTTACACCAGCAAGTTGAGTCTAATTAATTATGAATTTATTAAGTGTGCAGGTCAAGAGTAGGCAAACACCAGAAAAACTCTTGGCAAATTGGTGCAGTTTGTAACAAGTTTTTATAGGTAAAATTTGCAGCATTCGCTATGTAACAACTTAGTGACCATAGCAGCTATTAACTAACAACTTGGTAACCAAAATGGGAACTTTTGATTGTTAGGGAGCTTTGATTAATTTCATGTCCAGGTATAGTCAATGCTCAGAAAGTCCCTGGAGTTCTGCCATTAAGATATAGTTTAAGGTAGTTACATAGAGACAAGGAGGAGATTTATTATACAATGGAGTTACCTTGGTTAGGTCACTAACAGAATATAAGAACAAACCATGAAAATGTCAAAGCGTAACATTTGATTTCAGTTAACAAATCATACAATTACAAGCAAGCTACGGCAAAGGGGTTCTGTAATGGGCAGCAGGCAATGGTCAGCATAACCTGCCCAGAGGAGACAAAGCTGGGAATCTGTGGTCATGGGGACATTACTGCAAGCACATGTAGGCAATGGTTCTTAGGTCAGGCAGATAACTAAGATGAAAGTTTTAAACAAAATGGTGTAAGCTGGTTAATATTATTACTTTGCTAGCAATTTGATTTTATTAACTGATTTAGCTTATTTCATTCTCCCCCTTTTAGTTGTGCATGAGTCAATT
>NW_007132984.1:0-745 GCF_000164805.1 Carlito syrichta | reverse complement strand
CCGCTGCACCAGCCTTACAGACTCTGTTTAGTATTAGGTTGCTATCATTCGTGAATAGGTCAGCATCAGTCTGGCACAGGGGAGTGTCCCCAAGATCAGGTCATCTGGGCTGGGTAATGTCCAACATATCCTTGCAGTCATGCACTGACGTCTCTGAATGGTTATCAGGCAACAGGGTTGCTGGGTTGAGGCGTTGAGTAGGAAAGAAAGTTAGTCTAGGCTCGTCTAGTAGTAGTAGGTTCTGATACTGGGTAATACATGTGTTTGACATCCGAAGACTGGAGGCTCCCCAGAGCAGAGTCTCAATGGCATGGGGAGCAGTTAGAGCCAGGTTTTGGCAGAAAGTTAACTTATCTGCCTCTTTAACTAGCAAAGCCATGGCTGCAATGGCTTGAAGACAAGAGGGCCAACCAGAAGATACTGGGTTCAGTCTCTTTGACAAATAGCTCACTGGTTTTTTCCATAGCCCTAGGGTCTGAGTGAGGACCCTTTTGGGAATTCCTCATTGTTCATGAATGAACAAGTGGAAAACTTTGGTAACATCAGGAAGGTCTAGTGCTGGTGCTTGAATTAGAGCTGTTTTTAGCTGCTGGAATGCTTGTTTCTCAGCAGCAGTTTAATTTAGGGGTTGATCCCCTGCTGTAGCCAAGTACAAGGGTTTGGCAATTTTGGCAAATCCTGTGATCCATAACTGACAATACCCTGCTGCCCCCAGGAATTCCCATACCTGTTTCTTGGTGGTTGG
>NW_007132983.1:0-745 GCF_000164805.1 Carlito syrichta | reverse complement strand
AATAGGAGGTTATCCATGTATTGAAGAAAGGCACATTCAGGGTGTTGGGAACAGAACCCTGAAAAATCCTGTAGTAAGGTCTCCCCGAAGAGGGTTGAGGAGTTCTTGAAGCCTTGTGGTAGTCGTGTCCAAGTTAACTGACTGAATGTCTCCTGTGTCTGGATTTGTCCACTTAAAAGCAAAAATAGATTGGCTGACAGGAGACAGGAGAATAGAGAAAAAACAAAACAAAACAAAAAAAAAACATCTTTTAAGTCTAGCATAGTATATACATGATGTTGAAGGGGAAGTAGACCAAGTAAAGTGTATAGGTTAGGAACAGTTGGATGAATAGTTTTTACCCACTTGCTGACTTTTTTTAAGTCTTGAACTGGATGGTAGTCAGAAGTTCCTGGTTTCTGAACTGGCAAGAAAGGTGTGCTCCATGTTGACTTGCATGGAGTCAGAATGTTGGCAGATAAGAGTTTTTTTTCTTAATATGAGGAGTAATTCCTTTCTGAGCCTGCAAACTCATAGGGTACTGGCGGACTCAGACAGGAGTAGTTGATGCCAGTAAACTTACCACCACTGGAGGGTGATGTTTCGCCAGTCCTGGGGTCTTGGTTTCTGTCCACAGAGAAGGAAACTCCTGCTGCAACTGTAGAAGTAAGCTTGATGGAACATTTTTAGTAGCAGTAAATTTTTAGTAACCTTCAGAGAGGTATAAAGATATTCTTCAGAAAGTGGAAAAGAGCATTTGATATGC
>NW_007132982.1:0-829 GCF_000164805.1 Carlito syrichta | reverse complement strand
AGTTTTGTCAGGTAAAAACAAAATGATGCTCTAATTTCTGTAACAGATTTCTACCCATGAGAGGTAATGGACACTCACAAGCTACTAAAAATAAATGCTTTACCTGCTTTTGTCCCAAGTCAACAGTCCGATTAGAAGTGAATTTTGCAGTTAGTAATCATTCCTGTTGTTCCTTGTATTAAAAGTTGATTTTTAGACATAGGTCCTAATGGTGACTTTAGGACTGAAAGTTCCGCTCCATTGTCCACTAAGAGTTTAACTGGGTGGTTCCCGATAGCTGCAGTTACCATAGGCTCTGAAGGGCCCAAGGGGAAAATGCCTTGGCTCCTTCATTCTGAATCATTTTCTGCGTCTCTGGCAAAGGACAGGATAAGAATGGGCTTAGGGCCCGGGTCTTGGTTTTGTCTGTGGAGGGCGATAGGGACAATCTTTGACCCAACGTCCAATCTCCTTACATTAACCACACTGGTTCTTTGCTAACTTAATGTGTTCAGGTTTTTGATCCTTTTGGCTTTTTTGGTTATCAAGACTTTTGGCGTGGAGGCTTGGAACCAATTCCTGGGGCCCTGAGGGCCGTCACTAGGATTTTGGCCTGTCTTCTTGCAGCTTTGTTAGCCGCCTGTACTGCTTGTGTCTGTTTTTCAGCATCTCGGTTATTGTAAACTTTTTGAGCTACTTTACGCAGCTGAGAAATGTTCATTCCTGCAAAGCCTTCTAATTTCTGTAATTTTTTTTGAATATCAGTAGCCACTTGTGCCACAAGGCCAAGTTGATGGCCTGAGCATTCTTGGGAGCTTAGAGGTCAAAAGGGGTGTAGGTTCAAAACACC
>NW_007132981.1:0-859 GCF_000164805.1 Carlito syrichta | reverse complement strand
GAGTGGAGGCAAGTTGCCAAAGGTGGAGACATTGCAGGGGAGGTGGCGATACTGGTCATGCATGCAGGGTTTAAGAACAAGACAAAAAATGGCTTTTGGCTGTCGGTTTGTTATTTTATTTTTCTATTACTGCTCTTGGAAATATTTTTATGATAATCTATTTCCAAGGGCATGAATAGGAAACAGTGGGACCTTGAATATTATTTGGATTTAATAAAGTACTAAGCGAGAGCATAGACAAAATTATTAAGCAAGCAATGATGAAAAAAATAGAACAATACTGGAAAAATAGGAACAATACTGGAAAGTGAAAGTAGTCCAACAAACGACATGCATGACTGGCCAAAACCTTTAATTTATCAATGAAAGTTGAAACATTTTCCTGCAAACCATTTACACCTGTGTTTTAACAAGGACATAAAGCCACCTTGACAAAATCTGAAGAAAAATTGAAAACATTAGAGACGTGTAATTAGGTTGTAGCCCAAACTGAGAACTTAAAACAGGTAAACATTGACAAGTTATACTTTTACAACAATTGATAAACCCAGGTTATTTTGCTATTTATCCTGTGTTGGATTAATAGTCCTTGGGCTTAAAAGGAGATTTTGAAGTCCGTAAGTAACTTGGCAGTTAAAAGCATTATAGCTGATTACAAACCGCTGTCAGTGAAATTAATTTACCTAGCCTGCAGGTAATTCAGAAGGGGGTGAGCTAAATGTGGTTCCTGAAGCTTATTTGTTTTTTTTTCCTCTGTTGTTTAAAGGAGAAAATTGTTTTATTATACAGTCCAGGAGACTGGAGTGTCAAGAATCCTGTTACCCATATTAAATGACAAACAAACAAAACATAATGACGA
>NW_007132980.1:0-837 GCF_000164805.1 Carlito syrichta | reverse complement strand
AAAATATTTCATGAGCCGGACTCGGTGGTTTAGCCTGTAATCCCCTGCTTTGGGAGGCCAAGGTGAGTGGATTGCCTGAGCCCGCGGGTACAAGACCCATCTGGGCAACATGGCGAGACCTCATCTCTATAAAAAATAAAAAAAAAAAATTAGCTGGGCATGGTAGCGCACGCCTGTAGATCCAGGTACTTGGATGTCTGAGTGGAAGAATCGCTGAAGCCCCACAGGTCGAGGCTGCAGGGGCCGGGAGTGGCCACTGCACTCCAGTATGGGCAACAGAGTGAGACTCCAACTCAAAATATATGTATATATTTCATGAAAGAAATCTAAACTAATGTTTTCATTGTTTTTAAAATGAAAAGATAGTATTATAAGCTAAAAAATATGTAGTATTTATTGTTTTATTTTAGAGTTGTGGGGCACATGTGAATATTTACTACATAAATAAATTATGGCAGGTGAGGTATGGGCTTCTATCAAGCTCTCTCTCCCCTGATAGTGGATCTGTTACCCAGTAAGTAGTTGTGTGCCCATCGTTTCTTCTTCTTCCCTCTTTAAGCAGTGTCCAGAGTCTGAACTTCCCACCTTGTGCTCATGGGAAAAGTGATCAGGGAAAAGCATAAAGTTGAATATGATATTCCTGTTGTATTTCTTCTTATGATTTTGAAGAACAAAAACAGATCACACTCAAATGGTTGAGACACAAAGATATTTATTGGAAGATAAACTAATAATCTAATAGAAAGAAAGGTGAAGAAATATTTCAGATTGAACACCAGGGAATGACTTTGAGAACCACATTGCAAATTGACTCATGAGGAGAGATACGACAAGAAA
>NW_007132979.1:0-784 GCF_000164805.1 Carlito syrichta | reverse complement strand
CATGAGGAGAGACACGACCAGAAATTAGAAAAAACTGAATAAGGAACATACTTTCATAACCGCTTTTTTTTCTTCCGAGTTGGAGTCTCACTCTGTCACCCAGGCTGGAGGGAAGTGTCATGCTCTCTGCCACCACAGCCTCAAACTGCCAGGCTTAGGTTATCCTTATGCCTCAGTCTACCAAGTAGCTGGAACTGCAAGCATATGCCACCATGCCCAGAAATTTTTTTTTTATTTATTTATTGTCGAGATGAGGTCTCACCAAGTTGCCCCAGCTGATCTCGAACCCGTGGACTCAGGGAATTCACTCACCTCGACCTTTTAAAGTGCTGAGATCACAAACTGAGCCAGGGAGCCTGGAAACCACTTTCTTTAGGAGTACCCAGTACCTGAGAAACATTGGAACACTGAGTCATTAATGCATTTGTGAGAAATATGTACATAGACTGTCTCCACAGCCTCTACCATTGGCGAGTTAATGCTGCATTCATTCCAAATAAACAATCTGGTTTATATATGGGACAATTCTGCTCATTGGTACATACGCTAGAGAAAATGCAATGCAGGCCCATAAGGGACTATTGTGTGTGGTGTTGGTAACCTATGACAATCTGAGTGTCTAGTATAAGATACAGGGGAAGTAAAGTATGGCAGAGGCTGGTCAGAGACTAATATTCCAAAGTTGGGAGCATCAAATGAAATGTGCATATAAAGATCTTAGAGACTTGCAGATAAGTAGAAAATTTTAAATACAATAAGACCTATAGCCTGATACTTTAAACAC
>NW_007132978.1:0-933 GCF_000164805.1 Carlito syrichta | reverse complement strand
AGGTCAAAGGACTGAGAGCCTAAGGATCATGGTATAAAGTCTTGTAGTCCTAAAAGCTTGGAGTTTTGATGTCCAAGGACAAGAAAAAAATAGCATATCTCAGATCCAGAAGAGAGAAGTTGCCTTTTTAAAAAAATCAAACCCTCTGATGATTGAATGGTGACTCCCCACATTGAGAGCAGACCTTCCCCAATATATATAACTCATGTGCTAGTCTCCACTGAGAACATAGTCACAGAAACACCCAGAAATGAGACATTACTTGTTCTCTAGGTAATCTCAAGGTAATCCTCAATACAGCCAAAGTGACATGTAAAAATTACCATAATGATAATTGATAAAAAAATACACAGCTAAAGTGTGACTATTATCAAAAAAGGATAAACAAATGTGGTCAAGATTGTGGGGAAAGGAGAACGCTTGTACACTGTTGGTGAAAATGTAGACTGATGCAGTCATTATGGAAAATGTTATGGAGATTCTTCAAAAAAGTAATAAATAAGTCTACCATATGACTGAGTAATTCATCTCCTGAAATTCATTAGACCTGAAATCAAGATCTTGCAGAGATATTCAAAATCCCATGTAAATTGTAGCATTATTCATAATAACAAACATGTGAAAAGAAAACCTAAGAATGTACCTAGGAAAAACAAAATGTGGTATATAACCACAAATGGAATACGAGGTTTAATTTTTTTTAAAGGAAATCTTGTCATTTGTGACAACATAGATGAAACTGAAGCATGTTATGCCAGAATTTGAAAGGCAAATATCACATAATCTCACTAAAATGATAAATCTAGAACAGTCAAACCCACACAAACACACAAAAAGTGGAATGACAACTACAAGGGGCTGGGTGATGAGGATAACGGTGATGCTCTCGAGGTATAAACTTACAGTTATGAGAAATAAGTTCTGAAACCTAAG
>NW_007132977.1:0-855 GCF_000164805.1 Carlito syrichta | reverse complement strand
CAATACAGCCAAAGTGACATGTAAAAATTACCATAATGATAATTGATAAAAAAATACACAGCTAAAGTGTGACTATTATCAAAAAAGGATAAACAAATGTGGTCAAGATTGTGGGGAAAGGGGAACGCTTGCACACTGTTGGTGAAAATGTAGACTGATGCAGTCATTATGGAAAATGTTATGGAGATTCTTCAAAAAAGTAATAAATAAGTCTACCATATGACTGAGTAATTCATCTCCTGGGTGTAAATTCATTAGAGCTGAAATCAAGATCTTGCAGAGATATTCAAAATCCCATGTAAATTGTAGCATTATTCATAATAACAAACATGTGAAAAGAAAACCTAAGAATGTACCTAGGAAAAACAAAATGTGGTATATAACCACAAATGGAATACGAGGTTTATTTTTTTTAAAGGAAATCTTGTCATTTGTGACAACATAGATGAAACTGAAGCATGTTATGCCAGAATTTGAAAGGCAAATATCACATAATCTCACTAAAATGATAAATCTAGAACAGTCAAACTCACACACACACACAAAAAGTGGAATGACAACTACAAGGGGCTGGGTGATGAAGATAACGGTGATGCTCTCGAGGTATAAACTTATAGTTATGAGAAATAAGTTCTGGAAACCTAAGGTATAGCTCGGTGACTGTAGACAATAAGAACACATTATATATTTAAAATCTGTTAAAAGAGTCATTTTGTCTTCTCACCATAAAAATGGAGGGTTATTATGTGACACGAAGTACATATTAATAGGCTTGTTTGCATACAATTTAATATACATATGATTTCCTCAGTTGCACATCTAATAGACACAATCATACCGAAATAAAGCTAGAAA
>NW_007132976.1:0-809 GCF_000164805.1 Carlito syrichta | reverse complement strand
CGGCTGGGTGATGAGGATAACGGTGATGTTCTTGAGGTATAAACTTACAGTTATGAGAAATAAGTTCTGGAAACCTAAAGTATAGCTCGGTGACTGTAGACAATAAGAACACATTATATATTTAAAATCTGTTAAAAGAGTCATTTTATGTCTTCTCACCATAAAAAGGGAGGGTTATTATGTGACACGAAGTACATATTAATAGGCTTGTTTGCAATAACAATTTAATAATACATACCAATTCCTCAGGTTGCACAATCTAAATAGACACAATCATACCGAAATAAAGCTAGAAAATTCTCTTTAAGATTTAAGTACATGCGTACATACATAATTAAAGAAATAATAACACTAGAGAAAAGATACACCTTCAAATAAAAGACTAATGAGAGGGAATGCACTGGAAGGAGGCGGAATAAACAAAGGGGAATAACAAATAATGTTATGCATATAATTACATGAAAAAAATATGTGACATTAACTCAATCAATTTGTCCTGCAGATGTGGAAATCACAGTAAGCTTGAGGGTAACTTTGGTGAACATAATCCAGACAAAAAGAGAGAAAAAAAAACATTTTAAGTAGGCATAGGACTCTCTTTTCCTCAGTGCAGTCTAATAACTCCTTCATTCATTTTCCCAACTTATGTGCTTACTTCAGAACCTAGGATTTCTGTCCACCTCCAGTGTGATCTAGCTTTACAGTCTTGAAATATGGGTTCAAACTCACTGAGTCCCAGTTTCACAGTAAGGCAATGTCTCTCAGATATGGGAAGAGAATTAGATATATTACTATAATCTGTCTATGTT
>NW_007132975.1:0-893 GCF_000164805.1 Carlito syrichta | reverse complement strand
GACACGAAGTACATATTAATAGGCTTGTTTGCAATAACAATTTAATAATACATATGAATTCCTCAGGTTGCACAATCTAAATAGACACAATCATACCGAAATAAAGCTAGAAAATTCTCTTTAAGATTTAAGTACATGCGTACATACATAATTAAATAAATAATAAAACTAGAGAAAAGATACACCTTCAAATAAAAGACTAATGAGAGGGAATGCACTGGAAGGAGGGGGAATAAACAAAGGGGAATAACAAATAATGTTATGCATATAATTACATGAAAAAAATATATGACATTAACTCAATCAATTTGTCCTGCAGATGTGGAAATCACAGTAAGCTTGAGGGTAACTTTGGTGAACATAATCCAGACAAAAAGAGAGAAAAAAAAACATTTTAAGTAGGCATAGGACTCTCTTTTCCTCAGTGCAGTCTAATAACTCCTTCATTCATTTTCCCAACTTATGTGCTTACTTCAGGACCTAGGATTTCTGTCCACCTCCGGTGTGATCTAGCTTTATAGTCTTGGAATATGGTTCAAACTCACTGAGTCCCAGTTTCACAGTAAGGCAATGTCTCTCAGATATGGGAAGAGAATTACATATATTACTATAATCTGTCTATGTTTGCCTGAAATGGAAAAACTTTGTATGATGGATGGAAACTGCCAAAAATTGGGCACTTCCTCTCATCCCATCCCTCTGCTGCCCGATTCAATAAAAACTCAAGGAATTCCAGTAGTGCCTTCCAGAATGACACAATCTTGTCCATAATCCTATCAGTGTCTGAAGCAATTTGCATGGATAATGAGTGGGAATCTCCACCTGATTAGATTTTCGTATGTCGCTTCCTATACAAGACACAATGCTCTGTAAGAAAGCGGTCAGCAACGGAG
>NW_007132974.1:0-2769 GCF_000164805.1 Carlito syrichta | reverse complement strand
CATCAAAGAGGTCCGATGGGTTTCACTTCAGCCAGGAGATGACCCCCACCTGGGCAGGTGGACAGAGAGATGCCCAGGGATCCTCTCAGAGCCCAGGCCAGCCCCGCAAGCTGCTGAAAACCAAGGCTGGCCATATGGAGGAATCCGCAAAGGGAGGATCGCCAGCCTTGCTCTGGGCCCACAGCATGACCATCTCCAACTGATGCCCTGGAAGGAGCCTGAGATACCCCAGTGGGGGAGCACATACTGGCCCTGTGGCCTTTGGTACTGGGACTGTGACCTGCATGCATAAGAGCCTCTCTGCCATGAAGGCCATTCTTTGTTTTGCTCTACTGAATTACCCTAAATGTTTTATAGTTAGAAAAACTCTCTTCAAATAATGAGTCATATGTTAAGAAACTCTTGTTTGAGATCTACTCAATTGCGATGGTTCCTCTGTTGAAATTGCACATGATGATTAAAGTGTTTTCCTTTTTCTCCAGTTGTCAAATCGATTGATTGATTTTAGTTGGGTAAATCAAGATTGGAAGCTGTGTAGGTGGCCCTGAAGAAGAAAGGTGGCAGGGACCTGGCTCAGAGGTCAATTTGTCTTGTTTCTGTTTTATTTTTCTTTCAGATGTCTCAGCCTGTCATCCTGGCTGGAGTGCAGTGGCATGACCATAGCTCTCTATTGCCGTGAACTTGCCTAGGCTCAAGTCAACTTCCCATCTTGGCCTCTCAAAGTGCTGATATTATAGACACGAGCTGCCATGCCCAATCCAAGACACTTCAACAATTAGTTCTAGCTGAGTGTGGTGGCTAACTCTGGGAATCTCAGCACTTTGGAAGACTGAGATGAAATGATTTCTTGAGACCCCATCACCATAAAAAGAAGACAAAAAATAGTCTGGGACAGTGACTCCTGTCAGATAATCCTGCACCATGGGAGGTAGATGCAGCAGGATTGCTCCTGGGATCTAGAGACCTGCCAGGACAACACAGGTGAGACTTCCCTCAATAAAAACAAAATTCTAGGTGACTGTGTTGGCACCCACCTGTAGTCTCAGATACTAGGGCAGCTGAGATAAAAGAATCCCTAGAATCCAGGTACTGGAGTTGGTGCGCGATCCCCGTAGTGAGCTGGGATCACTCATGGTCTCTCGCAAGGCAAAAGAGGGAGTTCTTGTCTCCTAAATAAATGAATAGATAAATAAATATTGGCCAGGACTTGTGGCCAGAGACTGTAGTCCTAGCTACTGGGGAGGCTGAGTTGAGAGAATCATTTGAGACCAGGCAGTAGAGGCTCCAGTGAGCTATGATGGTGCCACTGTACTTCAGCCTGGTTGACAGAGCCAAACTGTCTCAAAAAACAAACCATGAAGCACATGCAGCACTGGTGGGATCGAATAGAGTGAGAACTCACTCACACCCCCCAGAGCAATAATTGATGAATGAGGAATCTAGCCTCCAGACCAAACATTCCCACTGGGCCCCCACCCCAGCACTGGGGATTAAATTGTAACAGGAGATTTTGGGAAACAAGCATTCAAACTAAATCACTGGTGAAGGGGTTAAGTGTGTAAGTTCAGGTCTCTCTTCCTTTTCTTATAATGCTGCTAGTACCACTCCCTTGATCATTAGTTCATCAATCTATGAATGAATTCACCCATCAAAAAGACAAAGTCTTCATAACCCAATCGTCTCTTAAAGACCCCACTCTGAATACTGTCACCTGTGGGATTATATTTCTTTTTTGTTTTTGTTTTTGTGTTTTTTCAGTTGGAGTCTCACTCTGTGACCCAAGCTGGAGTGGCATGCTCTCTGCCACCACAGCCTCCACCAGCTGGGCTTAGGTGATCCTTCTGCCTCATTCTTCCAAGCAGCTGGAATTAAAAGCACACACCACCATGTGGGTTATTTATTATTATTTTTTGAATTATTGTAGAGATGAGGGTCTAGTCTAGTTGCTCCGGCTGGTCTCGAACCCATGCACTCGGGTAATCCACTCGCCTTGGCCTTTTAAGGTGCTGGGATTACAGGCTGAGCCAGGGAGGCTGGCCACCACTTTCTTTAAGAGTACCTAATTCCTGTGAAACTTTAGAACACTGAGTCATTAATGCATTAGTGAAAAATATGTGCATAGACTATCTCCATAGCCTCTATCATTGGAGAGTAAATGCTGCATTCATTCTAAATAAGCAATCTGGTTTATATAAGGGACAATTCTGCTCATTGGTACATATCCCAGAGAAAACATCATACAGGCCCACAAGGCAATTTTGTGTGTGGTGTTGGTAACATACGACAATCTGTGTGTCCACTGTAAGACGGAGGGCAAGTAAAGTATGGCCAATGCTGGTCAGAGACCAATATGTCGGAGTTGGGAGCAGCAGATGAAATGTGCATATAAAGATTTTAGAGACTTGCAGATAAGTAGAAAATACTAAATACAATATGATATATAGCCTGATACTTTAAACACAAATTGAAAATATATGCACACAAGCATTAAAGTACATACTATAAGACAATTTTATTAGGGTTTTCTCTGGTGGCAGAGAGAGAGAGAACGACGAGGAAATATAGAGATAGACATTGATGGAGATACAGATAAAAATACATGATAGGGGAATTAATAGGGGATCTTATTAGGGGCTCATGTCAATGTGGCAGCTGAAAAATCTTAAGACAGGCTGTCCACAAGCTGGAGACCTGGGATGCTGGTAGCAAGGCTCAGTCCAAGTGTAAAGGCCCGATAAGCAGAAACTGATGGTGTAACTCTCAATCCAA
>NW_007132973.1:0-4160 GCF_000164805.1 Carlito syrichta | reverse complement strand
TCACTTCAGCCAGGAGATGACCCCACCTGGGCAGGTGGACAGAGAGATGCCCAGGGATTCTCTCAGAGCCCAGGCCAGCCCCGCAAGCTGTTGAAAACCAAGGCTGGCCATATGGAGGAATCCGCAAAGGGAGGATCGCCAGCCTTGCTCTGGGCCCACAGCATGACCATCTCCAACTGATGCCCTGGAAGGAGCCTGAGATACCCCAGTGGGGGAGCGCATACTGCCCCTGTGGCCTTTGGTACTGGGACTGTGACCTGCATGCATAAGAGCCTCTCTGCCGTGAAGGCCATTCTTTGTTTTGCTCTACTGAATTACCCTAAATGTTTTATAGTTAGAAAAACTCTCTTCAAATAATGAGTCATATGTTAAGAAACTCTTGTTTGAGATCTACTCAATTGCGATGGTTCTTCTGTTGAAATTGCCCATGATGATTAAAGTGTTTTCCTTTTTCTCCAGTTGTCAAATCGATTGATTGATTTTAGTTGAGTAAATCAAGATTGGAAGCTGTGTAGGTGGCCCTGAAGAAGAAAGGAGGCAGGGCTCCTGGCTCAGAGGTCTATTTGTCTTGTTTCTGTTTTATTTTTCTTTCAGATGTCTCAGCCTGTCATCCTGGCTGGAGTGCAGTGGCATGACCATAGCTCTCTATTGCCTTGAACTTGCCTAGGCTCAAGTCAACTTCCCATCTTGGCCTCTCAAAGTGCTGGTATTATAGACACGAGCTGCCATGCCCAATCCAAGACACTTCAACAATTAGTTCTAGCTGAGTGTGGTGGCTAACTCTGGGAATCTCAGCACTTTGGAAGACTGAGATGAAATGATTTCTTGAGACCCCATCACCATAAAAAGAAGACAAAAAATAGTCTGGGACAGTGACTCCTGTCAGATAATCCTGCACCATGGGAGGTAGATGCAGCAGGATTGCTCCTGGGATCTAGAGACC
The DNA here is from genome assembly GCF_000164805.1 of Carlito syrichta. Lineage (NCBI taxonomy): Eukaryota > Metazoa > Chordata > Mammalia > Primates > Tarsiidae > Carlito > Carlito syrichta. The sequence continues at coordinate 3,217 of NW_007132973.1, read as the reverse complement.
TGCCAGGACAACACAGGTGAGACTTCCCTCAATAAAAACAAAATTCTAGGTGACTGTGTTGGCACCCACCTGTAGTCTCAGATACTAGGGCAGCTGAGATAAAAGAATCCCTAGAATCCAGGTACTGGAGTTGGTGCGCGATCCCCGTAGTGAGCTGGGATCACTCATGGTCTCTCGCAAGGCAAAAGAGGGAGTTCTTGTCTCCTAAATAAATGAATAGATAAATAAATATTGGCCAGGACTTGTGGCCAGAGACTGTAGTCCTAGCTACTGGGGAGGCTGAGTTGAGAGAATCATTTGAGACCAGGCAGTAGAGGCTCCAGTGAGCTATGATGGTGCCACTGTACTTCAGCCTGGTTGACAGAGCCAAACTGTCTCAAAAAACAAACCATGAAGCACATGCAGCACTGGTGGGATCGAATAGAGTGAGAACTCACTCACACCCCCCAGAGCAATAATTGATGAATGAGGAATCTAGCCTCCAGACCAAACATTCCCACTGGGCCCCCACCCCAGCACTGGGGATTAAATTGTAACAGGAGATTTTGGGAAACAAGCATTCAAACTAAATCACTGGTGAAGGGGTTAAGTGTGTAAGTTCAGGTCTCTCTTCCTTTTCTTATAATGCTGCTAGTACCACTCCCTTGATCATTAGTTCATCAATCTATGAATGAATTCACCCATCAAAAAGACAAAGTCTTCATAACCCAATCGTCTCTTAAAGACCCCACTCTGAATACTGTCACCTGTGGGATTATATTTCTTTTTTGTTTTTGTTTTTGTGTTTTTTCAGTTGGAGTCTCACTCTGTGACCCAAGCTGGAGTGGCATGCTCTCTGCCACCACAGCCTCCACCAGCTGGGCTTAGGTGATCCTTCTGCCTCATTCTTCCAAGCAGCTGGAATTAAAAGCACACACCACCATGTGGGTTATTTATTATTATTTTTTGAATTATTGTAGAGATGAGGGTCTAGTCTAGTTGCTCCGGCTGGTCTCGAACCCATGCACTCAGGCAATCCACTCGCCTTGGCCTTTTAAGGTGCTGGGATTACAGGCTGAGCCAGGGAGGCTGGCCACCACTTTCTTTAAGAGTACCTAATTCCTGAGAAACTTTAGAACACTGAGTCATTAATGCATTAGTGAAAAATATGTGCATAGACTATCTCCATAGCCTCTATCATTGGAGAGTAAATGCTGCATTCATTCTAAATAAAGCAATCTGGTTTATATAAGGGACAATTCTGCTCATTGGTACATATCCCAGAGAAAACATCATACAGGCCCACAAGGCAATTTTGTGTGTGGTGTTGGTAACATACGACAATCTGTGTGTCCACTGTAAGACGGAGGGCAAGTAAAGTATGGCCAATGCTGGTCAGAGACCAATATGTCGGAGTTGGGAGCAGCAGATGAAATGTGCATATAAAGATTTTAGAGACTTGCAGATAAGTAGAAAATACTAAATACAATATGATATATAGCCTGATACTTTAAACACAAATTGAAAATATATGCACACAAGCATTAAAGTACATACTATAAGACAATTTTATTAGGGTTTTCTCTGGTGGCAGAGAGAGAGAGAACGATGAGGAAATATAGAGATAGACATTGATGGAGATACAGATAAAAATACATGATAGGGGAATTAATGGGGTATCTTATTAGGGGCTCATGTCAATGTGGCAGCTGAAAAATCTTAAGAGAGGCTGTCCACAAGCTGGAGACCTGGGATGCTGGTAGCAAGGCTCAGTCCAAGTGTAAAGGCCCGATAAGCGGAAACTGATGGTGTAACTCTCAATCCAAGGTCAAAGGCCTGCGAACCTGAGGGCCGTGTTATAAAGTCTTGTAGTCCTAGAGACAGAAACCTTGAAATTTTGATGTCCAAGGACAAGGAAAAAATAGCATATCTCCGTTCCAGAAGAGAGAAGTTGCCTTTTTAAAAAAATCCCACCCTCTGGTGATTGAATGATGACTGCCCACATTGAGAGCAGACCTTCCCCAATAAATCTCACTCACCTGCTAGTCTCCTCTGAGAACGTCCTCACAGACACAACCAGAAATAAATCTTAACCTGTTCACTAGGTAATCTCTAGGCAACCCTCAATACAGCCAAGGCGATACCTAAAAATAACCAACATGATAATTGATACAAAAATTCACCGTTAAACCATGACTATCATCATAAAAGGATAACAAACGATGTCTAGGATTTGAGGACAGGAGACTGTTTGCCCAATGTTGGTGAAAATGTAGACTGATACAGTCATTATGGAAAATGTTATGGAGATTCTTCAAAAAAGTAATCAATAAGTCTACCATATGATTGCGCAATCATACTCCTGGGTGTATAACCATTAGACATGAAATCAAGACTGTAGAAATATTTAAATTCTCATGTAAACTATAATTTTATTCATAAAACCCAACAAAAAAAGAAAACCTGAGAACGTACACAGGAAAAAGAAAATGTGGTATGTATCCTCAAATGGAATACCAGCTTTAATATTTTTTTTAAAGTAAATCCTTTCACTTTTGACAACATAGATGAATGTGAAGATGTTATTTACAACTTAGAAAGACAAATATCACATAATCTCACTAAAATGATAAATCTATAAAAGTAAAACTCACAAAAAAAAAAAAGAAAAAAAAAGGTGCAATGGCAATCGCCAGGGGCTGGGTGCTGAGGATAACGGCGCTGCTAGTCTTGAGGCATAAACTTACAGTTATGAGAAATAGGTTCTTGAAATCTAAAGTATAGTTCAGTGACTGTAGTTAACAAGAATACAGTATATATTTGGAATCTGCTAAAAGAGTAGTTTTATGTCTTCTCACAATAAAAAGGGAGGGTTTTTATGTGACATGATGTGTATGTTAATCAGCTTGTTTGCAGTAATAATTTAATAATACATACCAATTCCTCAGGTTGCACACGTTAAATGTACACAGTCATACCTAAATAAAGCTGGAAAATTCTTTTCATTAAGTACATACATACATACATAATGAAATAAATAACTGGTATGTCACTTCCTATAAAATAAAAGACTAATGGGAATGATTGCAGCGGGCTTAGGGGGAATAAATAAAGACTAATGAGAGAGATTAGTCTTTAAAATAAAAGACTAATGAGAGGGATTACATTGGAAATAGGGGGAATAAACAAAGGAGAATAACAAATAATAGTATGCACATAATTACATGAAAAAATATGA
>NW_007132972.1:0-790 GCF_000164805.1 Carlito syrichta | reverse complement strand
CCCACAGCTTGACCATCTCCAACTGATGCCCTGGAAGGAGCCTGAGATACCCCAGTGGGGGAACGCATACTGCCCCTGTGGCCTTTGGTACTGGGACTGTGACCTGCATGCATAAGAGCCTCTCTGCCATGAAGGCCATTCTTTGTTTTGCTCTACTGAATTACCCTAAATGTTTTATAGTTAGAAAAACTCTCTTCAAATAATGAGTCATATGTTAAGAAACTCTTGTTTGAGATCTACTCAATTGCGATGGTTCTTCTGTTGAAATTGCACACGATGATTAAAGTGTTTTCCTTTTTCTCCAGTTGTCAAATCGATTGATTGATTTTAGTTGGGTAAATCAAGATTGGAAGCTGTGTAGGTGGCCCTGAAGAAGAAAGGGCAGGGACCTGGCTCAGAGGTCAATTTGTCTTGTTTCTGTTTTATTTTTCTTTCAGATGTCTCAGCCTGTCATCCTGGCTGTAGTGCAGTGGCATGACCATAGCTCTCTATTGCCTTGAACTTGCCTAGGTTCAAGTCAACTTCCCATCTTGGCCTCTCAAAGTGCTGGTATTATAGACACGAGCTGCCATGCCCAATCCAAGACACTTCAACAATTAGTTCTAGCTGAGTGTGGTGGCTAACTCTGGGAATCTCAGCACTTTGGAAGACTGAGATTAAATGATTTCTTGAGACCCCATCACCATAAAAAGAGATAAAAATAGTCTGGGACAGTGACTCCTGTCAGATATCCTGCACCATGGAGGTAGATGCAGCAGGATTGCTCCTGGGATCTAGAGACCTGCCAGGA
>NW_007132971.1:0-790 GCF_000164805.1 Carlito syrichta | reverse complement strand
GGGGAGCACATACTGGCCCTGTGCCTTGGTACTGGGACTGTGACTTGCATGCATAAGAGCCTCTCTGCCATGAAGGCCATTTTTGTTTTGCTCTACTGAATTACCCTAAATGTTTTATAGTTAGAAAAACTCTCTTCAAATAATGAGTCATATGTTAAGAAACTCTCGTTTGAGATCTACTCAATTGCGATGGTTCCTCTGTTGAAATTGCACATGATGATTAAAGTGTTTTCCTTTTTCTCCAGTTGTCAAATCGATTGATTGATTTTAGTTGGGTAAATCAAGATTGGAAGCTGTGTAGGTGGCCCTGAAGAAGAAAGGTGGCAGGGACCTGGCTCAGAGGTCAATTTGTCTTGTTTCTGTTTTATTTTTCTTTCAGATGTCTCAGCCTGTCATCCTGGCTGGAGTGCAGTGGCATGACCATAGCTCTCTATTGCCTTGAACTTGCCTAGGCTCAAGTCAACTCCCCATCTTGGCCTCTCAAAGTGCTGATATTATAGACACGAGCTGCCATGCCCAATCCAAGACACTTCAACAATTAGTTCTAGCTGAGTGTAGTGGCTAACTATGGGAATCTCAGCACTTTGGAAGACTAAGATGAAATGATTTCTTGAGACCCCATCACCATAAAAAGAAGACAAAAAATAGTCTGGGACAGTGACTCCTGTCAGATAATCCTGCACCATGAGAGGTAGATGCAGCCGGATTGCTCCTGGGATCTAGAGACCTGCCAGGACAACACAGGTGAGACTTCCCTCAATAAAAACAAAATTCTAGGTGACTGTGTTGG
>NW_007132970.1:5210-6345 GCF_000164805.1 Carlito syrichta | reverse complement strand
AAAAGGATAAACAAATGTGGTCAAGACTGTGGGGAAAGGGGAACGCTTGCACACTGTTGGTGAAAATGTAGACTGATGCAGTCATTATGGAAAATGTTATGGAGATTCTTCAAAAAAGTAATAAATAAGTCTACCATATGACTGAGCAATCCATCGCCTGGGTGTAAATTCATTAGAGCTGAAATCAAGATCTTGCAGAGATATTTAAAATCCCATGTAAATTGTAGCATTATTCATAATAACAAACATGTGAAAAGAAAACCTAAGAATGTACACAGGAAAAACAAAATGTGGTATATAACCACAAATGGAATACGAGGTTTAATTTTTTTTAAAGGAAATCTTGTCATTTGTGACAACATAGATGAAACTGAAGCATGCTATGCCAGAATTTGAAAGGCAAATATCACATAATCTCACTAAAATGATAAATCTAGAACAGTCAAACTCAAACACACACACAAAAAGTGGAATGACAACTACAAGGGGCTGGGTGATGAGGATAACGGTGATGCTCTCGAGGTATAAACTTACAGTTATGAGAAATTAATTCTGAAAACCTAATGTATAGCTCGGTGACTGTAGACAATAAGAACACATTATATATTTAAAATCTGTTAAAAGAGTCATTTTATGTCTTCTCACCATAAAAATGGAGGGTTATTATGTGACACGAAGTACATATTAATAGGCTTGTTTGCAATAACAATTTAATAATACATATGAATTCCTCAGGTTGCACAATCTAAATAGACACAATCATACCGAAATAAAGCTAGAAAATTCTCTTTAAGATTTAAGTACATATGTACATACATAATTAAATAAATAATAAAACTAGAGAAAAGATACACCTTCAAATAAAAGACTAATGAGAGGGAATGCACTGGAAGGAGGGGGAATAAACAAAGGGGAATAACAAATAATGTTATGCATATAATTACATGAAAAAAATATATGACATTAACTCAATCAATTTGTCCTGCATATGTGGAAATCACAGTAAGCTTGAGGGTAACTTTGGTGAACATAATCCAGACAAAAAGAGAGAAAAAAAACATTTTAAGTAGGCATAGGACTCTCTTTTCCTCAGTGCAGTCTAATAACTCCTTCATTCATTTTCCCAACTTATGTG
>NW_007132970.1:0-3934 GCF_000164805.1 Carlito syrichta | reverse complement strand
GTGGCCTTTGGTACTGGGACTGTGACCTTGCATGCATAAGAGCCTCTCTGCCGTGAAGGACCATTCTTTGTTTTGCTCTACTGAATTACCCCTAAATGTTTTATAGTTAGAAAAACTCTCTTCAAATAATGAGTCATATGTAAGAAACTCTTGTTTGAGATCTACTCAATTGCGATGGTTCTTCTGTTGAAATTGCCCATGATGATTAAAGTGTTTTCCTTTTTCTCCAGTTGTCAAATCGATTGATTGATTTTAGTTGAGTAAATCAAGATTGGAAGCTGTGTAGGTGGCCCTGAAGAAGAAAGGAGGCAGGGCTCCTGGCTCAGAGGTCTATTTGTCTTGTTTCTGTTTTATTTTTCTTTCAGATGTCTCAGCCTGTCATCCTGGCTGGAGTGCAGTGGCATGACCATAGCTCTCTATTGCCTTGAACTTGCCTAGGCTCAAGTCAACTTCCCATCTTGGCCTCTCAAAGTGCTGGTATTATAGACACGAGCTGCCATGCCCAATCCAAGACACTTCAACAATTAGTTCTAGCTGAGTGTGGTGGCTAACTCTGGGAATCTCAGCACTTTGGAAGACTGAGATGAAATGATTTCTTGAGACTCCATCACCATAAAAAGAAGACAAAATATAGTCTGGGACAGTGACTCCTGTCAGATAATCCTGCACCATGGGAGGTAGATGCAGCAGGATTGCTCCTGGGATCTAGAGACCTGCCAGGACAACACAGGTGAGACTTCCCTCAATAAAAAAAAAAAATTCTAGGTGACTGTGTTGGCACCCACCTGTAGTCTCAGATACTAGGGCAGCTGAGATAAAATAATCCCTAGAATCCAGGTACTGGAGTTGGTGCGCGATCCCCGTAGTGAGCTGGGATCACTCATGGTCTCTCGCAAGGCAAAAGAGGGAGTTCTTGTCTCCTAAATAAATGAATAGATAAATAAATATTGGCCAGGACTTGTGGCCAGAGACTGTAGTCCTAGCTACTGGGGAGGCTGAGTTGAGAGAATCATTTGAGACCAGGCAGTAGAGGCTCCAGTGAGCTATGATGGTGCCACTGTACTTCAGCCTGGTTGACAGAGCCAAACTGTCTCAAAAAACAAACCATGAAGCACATGCAGCACTGGTGGGATCGAATAGAGTGAGAACTCACTCACACCCCCCAGAGCAATAATTGATGAATGAGGAATCTAGCCTCCAGACCAAACATTCCCACTGGGCCCCCACCCCAGCACTGGGGATTAAATTGTAACAGGAGATTTTGGGAAACAAGCATTCAAACTAAATCACTGGTGAAGGGGTTAAGTGTGTAAGTTCAGGTCTCTCTTCCTTTTCTTATAATGCTGCTAGTACCACTCCCTTGATCATTAGTTCATCAATCTATGAATGAATTCACCCATCAAAAAGACAAAGTCTTCATAACCCAATCGTCTCTTAAAGACCCCACTCTGAATACTGTCACCTGTGGGATTATATTTCTTTTTTGTTTTTGTTTTTGTGTTTTTTCAGTTGGAGTCTCACTCTGTGACCCAAGCTGGAGTGGCATGCTCTCTGCCACCACAGCCTCCACCAGCTGGGCTTAGGTGATCCTTCTGCCTCATTCTTCCAAGCAGCTGGAATTAAAAGCACACACCACCATGTGGGTTATTTATTATTATTTTTTGAATTATTGTAGAGATGAGGGTCTAGTCTAGTTGCTCCGGCTGGTCTCGAACCCATGCACTCAGGCAATCCACTCGCCTTGGCCTTTTAAGGTGCTGGGATTACAGGCTGAGCCAGGGAGGCTGGCCACCACTTTCTTTAAGAGTACCTAATTCCTGAGAAACTTTAGAACACTGAGTCATTAATGCATTTGTGAAAAATATGTGCATAGACTATCTCCATAGCCTCTATCATTGGAGAGTAAATGCTGCATTCATTCTAAATAAGCAATCTGGTTTATATAAGGGACAATTCTGCTCATTGGTACATATCCCAGAGAAAACATCATACAGGCCCACAAGGCAATTTTGTGTGTGGTGTTGGTAACATACGACAATCTGTGTGTCCACTGTAAGACGGAGGGCAAGTAAAGTATGGCCAATGCTGGTCAGAGACTAATATGTCGGAGTTGGGAGCAGCAGATGAAATGTGCATATAAAGATTTTAGAGACTTGCAGATAAGTAGAAAATACTAAATACAATATGATATATAGCCTGATACTTTAAACACAAATTGAAAATATATGCACACAAGCATTAAAGTACATACTATAAGACAATTTTATTAGGGTTTTCTCTGGTGGCAGAGAGAGAGAGAACGACGAGGAAATATAGAGATAGACATTGATGGAGATACAGATAAAAATACATGATAGGGGAATTAATAGGGGATCTTATTAGGGGTTCATGTCAATGTGGCAACTGAAAAATCTTAAGACAGGCTGTCCACAAGCTGGAGACTTGGGATGCTGGTAGCAAGGCTCAGTCCAAGTGTAAAGGCCCGATAAGTGGAAACTGATGGTGTAACTCTCAATCCAAGGTCAAAGGCCTGAGAACCTGAGGGCCCTGTTATAAAGTCTTGTAGTCCTAGAGACAGAAACCTTGGAATTTTGATGTACAAGGACAAGGAAAAAATAGCATATCTCCGTTCCAGAAGAGAGAAGTTGCCTTTTTAAAAAAATCCCACCCTCTGGTGATTGAATGATGACTGCCCACATTGAGAGCAGACCTTCCCCAATAAATCTCACTCACCTGCTAGTCTCCTCTGAGAACGTCCTCACAGACACAACCAGAAATAAATCTTAACCTGTTCACTAGGTAATCTCTAGGCAACCCTCAATACAGCCAAGGCGATACCTAAAAATAACCAACATGATAATTGATACAAAAATTCACCGTTAAACCATGACTATCATCATAAAAGGATAACAAATGACGTCTAGGATTTGAGGACAGGAGACTGTTTGCCCAATGTTGGTGAAAATGTAGACTGATATAGTCATTATGGAAAATGTTATGGAGATTCTTCAAAAAAGTAATCAATAAGTCTACCATATGATTGCGCAATCCTACTCCTGGGTGTATAACCATTAGACATGAAATCAAGACCTTGTAGAAATATTTAAATTCTCATGTAAACTATAATTTTATTCATAATAACAAACAAAAAAAGAAAACCTGAGAACGTACACAGGAAAAAGAAAATGTGGTATGTATCCTCAAATGGAATACCAGCTTTAATATTTTTTTTAAAGTAAATCCTTTCACTTTTGACAACATAGATGAATGTGAAGATGTTATTTACAACTTAGAAAGACAAATATCACATAATCTCACTAAAATGATAAATCTATAAAAGTAAAACTCACAAAAAAAAAAAAGAAAAAAAAAGGTGCAATGGCAATCGCCAGGGGCTGGGTGCTGAGGATAACGGCGCTGCTAGTCTCGAGGCATAAACTTACAGTTATGAGAAATAGGTTCTTGAAATCTAAAGTATAGTTCAGTGACTGTAGTTAACAAGAATACAGTATATATTTGGAATCTGCTAAAAGAGTAGTTTTATGTCTTCTCACAATAAAAAGGGAGGGTTTTTATGTGACATGATGTGTATGTTAATCAGCTTGTTTGCAGTAATAATTTAATAATACATACCAATTCCTCAGGTTGCACACTTTAAATGTACACAGTCATACCTAAATAAAGCTGGAAAATTCTTTTCATTAAGTACATACATACATACATAATGAAATAAATAACTGGTATGTCACTTCCTATAAAATAAAAGACTAATGGGAATGATTGCAGTGGAAATAGGGGGAATAAATAAAGACTAATGAGAGAGATTAGTCTTTAAAATAAAAGACTAATGAGAGGGATTACATTGGAAATAGGGGGAATAAACAAAGGAGAATAACAAATAATAGTATGCACATAATTACATGAAAAAATATGA
>NW_007132969.1:0-835 GCF_000164805.1 Carlito syrichta | reverse complement strand
TCAAAGGCCTGAGAACCTGAGGGCCGTGTTATAAAGTCTTGTAGTCCTAGAGACAGAAACCTTGAAACTTTGATGTCCAAGGACAAGGAAAAAATAGCATATCTCTGTTCCAGAAGAGAGAAGTTGGCTTTTTAAAAAAATCCCACCCTCTGGTGATTGAATAATGACTGCCCACATTGAGAGCAGACCTTCCCCAATAAATCTCACTCACCTGCTAGTGTCCTCTGAGAACGTCCTCACAGACACAACCAGAAATAAATCTTAACCTGTTCACTAGGTAATCTCTAGGCAACCCTCAATACAGCCAAGGCGATACCTAAAAATAACCAACATGATAATTGATACAAAAATTCACCGTTAAACCATGACTATCATCATAAAAGGATAGCAAACGACGTCTAGGATTTGAGGACAGGAGACTGTTTGCCCAATGTTGGTGAAAATGTAGACTGATACAGTCATTATGGAAAATGTTATGGAGATTCTTCAAAAAAGTAATCAATAAGTCTACCATATGATTGCACAATCCTACTCCTGCGTGTATAACCATTAGACATGAAATCAAGACCTTGTAGAAATATTTAAATTCTCATGTAAACTATAATTTTATTCATAATAACCAACAAAAAAAGAAAACCTGAGAACGTACACAGGAAAAAGAAAATGTGGTATGTACCCTCAAATGGAATACCAGCTTTAATATTTTTTTTAAAGTAAATCCTTTCACTTTTGACAACATAGATGAATGTGAAGGATGTTATTTACACTTAGAAAGACAAATATCACATAATCTCACTAAATGATAAATCTATAAAGTAAAACTCACCAAAAAAAA
>NW_007132968.1:0-805 GCF_000164805.1 Carlito syrichta | reverse complement strand
AAAGTAAAACTCAACAAAAAAAAAGGTGCCATGGCAATCGCCAGGGGCTGGGTGCTGAGGATAACGGCGCTGCTAGTCTCGAGGCATAAACTTACAGTTATGAGAAATAGGTTCTTGAAATCTAAAGTATAGTTCAGTGACTGTAGTTAACAAGAATACATTATATATTTGGAATCTGCTAAAAGAGTAGTTTTATGTCTTCTCACAATAAAAAGGGAGGGTTTTTATGTGACATGATGTGTATGTTAATCAGCTTGTTTGCAGTAATAATTTAATAATACATACCAATTCCTCAGGTTGCTCACTTTAAATGTACACAATCATACCTAAATAAAGCTGGAAAATTCTCTTTTCATTAAGTACATACGTACATACATAATGAAATAAATAATTGGAATGTCACTTCCTATAAAATAAAAGACTAATGGGAATGATTGCAGTGGAAATAGGGGGAATAAATAAAGACTAATGAGAGAAATTAGTCTTTAAAATAAAAGACTAATGAGAGGGATTGCATTGAAAATAGGGGGAATAAACAAAGGGGAATAACAAATAATAGTATGCACATAAGTACATGAAAAAATATGAGACATTAACTCAATCAATTTGCCTGCAGATATGGAAATCACAGTAAGTTTGAGGGTCCCTTTTGTGAACATAATCCAGACAAAAAGAGAAAAAAATACCATTTTAAATAGGCATAGGAATCTCTTTTCCTCAGTGCAGTCTAACAACTCCTTCATTCATTTTCCCACCTTATGTGTTTATTTGAGGACCTAGGATTTCTGTCCATCTCCAGCGAGAT
>NW_007132967.1:0-707 GCF_000164805.1 Carlito syrichta | reverse complement strand
GGAAGGAGCCTGAGATACCCCAGTGGGGAAGTGCATACTGCCCCACTGGCCTTTGGTACTGGAACTGTGACCTGCATGCATAAAAGCCTCTCTGCCATGAAGGCCATTCTTTGTTTTGCTCTACTGAATTACCCTAAATGTTTTACAGTTAGAAAAACTCTCTTCAAATAATGAGTTATATGTTAAGAAACTCTTGTTTGAGATCTTCTCAACTGTGATGGTTCTTCTGTTGAAATTGCCCATGATGATTAAAGTGTTTTCCTTTTTCTACGGTTGTCAAATCGATTGATTGATTTTAGTTGGGTAAATCAGAATTGGAAGCTGTAGAGTTGGCCCCGAAGAAGACAACAGGCACAGCCCTGGCTCAAAGGGCTTTTTGCTTTCTTTCTGTTTCGTTTTGTTTTGTTTTTAGATGTCTCTACCTGTCATCCAGGCTGGAGTGCAGGGGCATGACCATAGCTCTCTATTGCCTTGGACTCCTAGGCTCGAGAGAACTTCCCATCTTGGCCTCTCAAAGTGCTGTTATTACAGACAGGAGCTGCCAGGCCCATCCCAAACACTTCAACAATTAGCTCTAGCTGAGTGTGGTGGCTCACACTTGTAATCTCAGCACTTTGGAAGACAGATGAGAAGATTGCATGAGACCCTGTCACCATAAAAAAGAAAAAAAATTAGTTTGGGCATGGTGACTCCCCTCAGACAATCCG
>NW_007132966.1:0-900 GCF_000164805.1 Carlito syrichta | reverse complement strand
CCTGCATGCATAAAAGCCTCTCTGCCATGAAGGCCATTCTTTGTTTTGCTCTACTGAATTACCCTAAATGTTTTACAGTTAGAAAAACTCTCTTCAAATAATGAGTTATATGTTAAGAAACTCTTGTTTGAGATCTTCTCAACTGTGATGGTTCTTCTGTTGAAATTGCCCATGATGATTAAAGTGTTTTCCTTTTTCTTCAGTTGTCAAATCGATTGATGATTTTAGTTGGGTAAATCAGAATTGGAAGCTGTAGAGTTGGCCCCGAAGAAAAGAGGCACAGCCCTGGCTCAAAGGGCTTTTTGCTTTCTTTCTGTTTTGTTTTGTTTTGTTTTTAGATGTCTCTACCTGTCATCCAGGCTGGAGTGCAGGGGCATGACCATAGCTCTCTATTGCCTTGGACTCCTAGGCTCGAGAGAACATCCCATCTTGGCCTCTCAAAGTGCTGTTATTACAGACAGGAGCTGCCAGGCCCATCCCAAACACTTCAACAATTAGCTCTAGCTGAGTGTGGTGGCTCACACTTGTAATCTCAGCACTTTGGAAGACAGATGAGAAGATTGCATGAGACCCTGTCACCATAAAAAAGAAAAAAAATTAGTTTGGGCACGGTGACTCCCCTCAGACAATCCTGCACCGTGAGAGGTGGATGTATCAGGATTATGCTGGGATCCAGAGACCTGACAGGGCAACACAGGTGAGACCGCCCTCAACAACAAAAACAAACACCTAGGTGGTTGTGTTGGCATCTACCTGTAGTCTCAGCTACTAGGGCAGCTGAGATAAAAGAATCACTAGAATCCAGGAGCTGGAGTTGGTGGGTGAGCCCTCTGGCGAGCTGGGATCGACTCATGCCCTCTAGCAAGGAAACAGAGGGATTCCTTGTCTCTTAATAAATGA
>NW_007132965.1:0-786 GCF_000164805.1 Carlito syrichta | reverse complement strand
GAGTTGGCCCCGAAGAAAAGAGGCACAGCCCTGGCTCAAAGGGCTTTTTGCTTTCTTTCTGTTTCGTTTTGTTTTGTTTTTAGATGTCTCTACCTGTCATCCACGCTGGAGTGCAGGGGCATGACCATAGCTCTCTATTGCCTTGGACTCCTAGGCTCGAGAGAACATCCCATCTTGGCCTCTCAAAGTGCTGTTATTACAGACAGGAGCTGCCAGGCCCATCCCAAACACTTCAACAATTAGCTCTAGCTGAGTGTGGTGGCTCACACTTGTAATCTCAGCACTTTGGAAGACAGATGAGAAGATTGCATGAGACCCTGTCACCATAAAAAAGAAAAAAAATTAGTTTGGGCACGGTGACTCCCCTCAGACAATCCTGCACCGTGAGAGGTGGATGTATCAGGATTATGCTGGGATCCAGAGACCTGACAGGGCAACACAGGTGAGACCGCCCTCAACAACAAAAACAAACACCTAGGTGGTTGTGTTGGCATCTACCTGTAGTCTCAGCTACTAGGGCAGCTGAGATAAAAGAATCACTAGAATCCAGGAGCTGGAGTTGGTGGGTGAGCCCTCTGGCGAGCTGGGATCACTCATGCCCTCTAGCAAGGAAACAGAGGGATTCCTTGTCTCTTAAATAAATGAATAGATACATAAATATTGGCCAGTACTTGAGGCCAGAGACTGTAGTCCTAGCTACTGGGGAAGCACAGTTGAGAGAATCATTGAGACCAGGTGGTCGAGGCTAAAGAGAGCTATGACGGTGCCTCTGTACTTCAGCCTGCT
>NW_007132964.1:0-860 GCF_000164805.1 Carlito syrichta | reverse complement strand
CAAACGGTCTCAGAAAACAAAACAAGAAGCACACGCAGCACTGGCGGGATCGAATACTGTGAGAACTCACTCACACCCCCCAGAGCAATAATCGATGAAGGAGGAATCTAGCCTCCAGACCTAAACATTCCCACTGGGTCCCACCCCCAGCACTGGGGAGTAAATTTTAACATGAGATTTTGGGAAACAAGCATTCAAACTAAATCATTGGCAAAGGGGTTAAGTATGCTAGATCAGGTCTGTCTTCCTTTTCTTATAATGCCGCTAGTACCACTCCCTTGATCATGAATCCATCAATCTATGAATGAATTCATCCATCCAAAGGACAGAACCCTCATGTCCCAATCATCTCTTAAAGATCCCACTTCTGAATACTGCCACCTTTGGGATTATGTTTCTTTTTTGTTTTTGTTTTGGTTGTCTTTGAGGTGGAGTCACTCTCTGTTGCCCAAACTTTAGTCAGTGGCATGCTCTCTGCCACAACATCCTTGACCTGCCAGGTTGAGGTGATCCTTCCACCTCATTCTTCCAAGCAGCTGGAATTAGAAGTGCACGATACCACGCTCAGCAACTTGTTTTTTTATTTGTTTGTTTTGATTTATTGTAGAGATGAGGTCTCGTCAAGTTACCCCAGCTGGTCTCGAACCCGTGGACTCAGGCAATCCACTTGCCTCGGCCTTTTAAGGTGCTGGGATTACAGACTGAGCCAGGTTGCCTGGGCACCACTTTCTTTAAGAGTACCCAGTTTGTGAGAAACATAAGAACACTGAGTCATTAATACATTTGCGTGAAATATGTGCATAGACTCTCTCCACGGACTCTATTGTGGAGAGTAATGCTGCATTCATTCTAAATGAACA
>NW_007132963.1:0-758 GCF_000164805.1 Carlito syrichta | reverse complement strand
ACCTGAGGGCTGTGGTGTAAAGTCTTGAAGTCCAAAAGACAGAAAGATTGGAGTTTTGATGTCCCAGGACAAGGAAAAAAAAGCATATCTCAGCTCCAGAAGAGAGAAGTTGCTTTTTTTAAAAAACTCTCACCCACTGGTGATCGAATGATGACTGCCCACTTTGAGTGCAGACCTTCCCCAATAAATCTGACTCACATGCTAGTCTCCTCTGAGCACATCTTCACAGACACACCCAGAAATTACACTTTACCTCTGCTCTAGGAAACCTCTAGGTAATCCTCAATACAGCCAAGGTGACACCTCAAAATAACCGTCACGATAATTGATACCAAAATACACCGTTAAAGTGTGACTATTATTGTGAAAGGATGACAAACGGTGTCAAGGATGTGGGGAAAGGAGAATGCCGGCATACTTCTGGTGAAAATGTAGACTGATGCAGTCATTATGGAAAATGTTATGGAGATCAAAAAAGTAATAAATATGTCTACCATATGATTGAGCAATCCTACTCCTGTGTGTACATTCATTAGACCTGAAATCAAGATCTTGCAAAGGTATTTAAATTCCAATGTAAACTGCAACATTATTCATAATAACAAAGAAATGTAAAGAAAATCTAAGAATGTACACAAGATAAAGAAAATGTGGTATATATCCACAAATGGAATACTAGCTTTAAAATTTCTTTATTTTTTTTATAAAGGAAATCTTGTCACTTAGAAAGACAAATGTCACATGATCTCACTAAAACA
>NW_007132962.1:0-840 GCF_000164805.1 Carlito syrichta | reverse complement strand
CCACACCTATAGTTCCAGATGCTTGGAATGGTGAAGTGGAAGGATCACTTGAATATAGCAGATAGAGGGTGTGGTGACCATGAAAATGCTACTGCACTCCAGCCTGGGCAACAGAGTGAGACTCCATTTAAAAAAAAAAAAGGACAAAAAAATTACACAGGGATAGCTACATTATGATCCATAATTGTGCATGATTAGGAAAAAGAAAGGAGCATAAGAGTTTTCAGAAATATTAGAAGCTTCCCAGCAGAAATGGGCTGAATTTTTCTTTAATTTAAAAAAAGAAATAATACTGGAAGCAGGTGGTAATTAAAATTCAGAATTTAGAGATTGTAGACAGGTAACTGGGTCAATATCCAGATATATTATACTTCAGATCATTTCTGGTCCAATGTAGCACTGTGTAATGTGTTATTCATTTTCCAACATGAAAAGTAGGACTATTCATTGGGAGAATGGGAGTGAGTCCATAAAAAATGGTGGTCCAGAAAAAGAAATTTGAGATTCCAGGTTTGTGTGGGCTAATAATTTAACGGCTATGATATCAGCCTAATTCTACAGTTCCAAGTTTCATTCTCCTTGACTTTCAGAACATAGATTGAATGTAGTTAATTACTGGGGCTCAACTTTCCTCAGTAGAAGTAAACAGTACAATGATTACTGTCTTGACCTCTACCAAGAACGTGCACTTATCACTTTCTTGTGTAAGATTGGGGCATTTTCTTGACCAGCCTCAAGCTTTCTCCCAAATCTCTTGTAAGCTTTCCTCCCATTCTTCATCATCCCAAACACCACTTCATAACTGTCACACATACAAACACACATGAGTCCTCCCACTTA
>NW_007132961.1:0-488 GCF_000164805.1 Carlito syrichta | reverse complement strand
TCAGCCTCCCAAGGTTTGGGATAACAGGTTGAGCCACCGAGCCCGGCCAAACCTGGGTTTCAATCACTGCTTCAGTACTGCCAGTACGTTTGAGGTGTAAAATCAAGTATTTAGAGTTGGATGCCTTCCCCAAGCGAATCTCATTTTCATGTCATGAGATCTTTGGCATTCTCCAAATCTAATCTCTCCAATAGGGTGTGACTTTGGTCAACTTCCTTCAGGATGGGCCAAGGTGGATATTGTCACATGGTCCTCCTATGATCCAATTATCTACCAGGCTTCAGGTTACTCCCCAGATCTCCTCCCTCACCATAGCACCCCCTACTCAGAGGAGTACAGAAACCAGAGGGCTGCAAACTTGTGGATCCCATTCTTTTCGCCCCCTGGAGCTGGAACTGAAAGATGCGATACTCTTTCAAGCCCGCGTGAGGGACGTCAATGGTTCTGCAGAGCCCGCACCAGGACTCCTGAGACCACCAGCTAGGAAG
>NW_007132960.1:3550-12340 GCF_000164805.1 Carlito syrichta | reverse complement strand
TGAGGTAAAGTTTGTTGATAGTGGGCAGGGCAATGGAAGTCTCTGCCTGGAGAATAGCAAGGTAGTTTAAGCAGATTTGTTTTTCTCCACTTGTCTGTGTCCCCCGGCTTGGGGTCTCACACTGAGTGCCTCAGCCAGGGTGGGCCCGGAGTTCCAGAGCTCCAAAACTCCAAATGGGAGGCAGTGGGTGGCGAGAGTGGCTCTCAGTCCCCCACAGGGTACTTCAGACAGCAATGGGGCCGGTGTCTCTGAGGGGCGGGTGCCCAGAACCTCCCTGTTTGACTGGTGGCTTGGTGCGGGTGCCAGGCTGGAGACAATGCAGCCAGGGAGGGAGCCAGAGGGGACTGGGACCCAAAACTCCCACGCACACAGTGGAATAGCAGCAGCAGGGGGCTGCAATATCTGGCCTTAGGAAATGAGGTAAAGTTTGTTGATAGGTGGGTGGATCAATGGAAGTCTCTGCCTGGAGAATGGTGAGGTAGTTTAAGCAGATCTGTTTTTTTCTGCTTGTCTGGGTCCCCTGGCTTGGGGTCTCGCGCTGAGTGCCTCAGCCAGGGTGGGCCTGGAGTTCCAGAGCTCCAAAGTTCCAAAGGGCAGGTGGTGAGTGGCGAGAGTGGCGCTGGGCCCCCCACAGGGTACGTCAGCCAGGAATGGAACCGGTGTCTCTGAGGGGCGGGCACCTAGAGCCTCCCTGTGTGACCGGTGTTTGGTGCCAGGTGCTGGGCTGGAGACAATGCATCCGAGGAGGGAGTTGGAGGGGGCTGTGACTGGAGACTCCCACACATGCAGTATAACTGCATCAGTAGGGGGCCACTATATCTGGCCCTGTGTGAGACCGAAGTTCCCAGGCCTGGCACCAGCACGGTTGGTTGTGGGCTGGGGGATGGGGAAGAGAAGTAATAGCCTTTTTGGGAACTCACGTTCAGAGAATCTCACCAGTTCACCTATGTCGTCGCCATCTTGCTTCTATTCCAGAAACTTTCAAATGAGTGAAAATAAGGTGTATAATATGATACTTTCTACACAAATTGAAGATAAAACCACACAAAAGAATAAACCACGTATTAGAAAATGGAATGATACAAAAATATGCATTAAAAATAAAAGTTACTGGTAAGAGGAATTGTGCTGGAAGTATAGGAAGCAGAGAAAGAGGAATAACCCAAGGTGGGCAGCTTAGTGAGGCCCCACATCCAGGGGGCAGTCAAGACTCCATCCATCCTAGGCAGCCATCTGAGCTATGGGGGACCAAGGCACAATGTATTCAAGGCTTCTCTTGTCCTTTACTGCCTGTCTCTATGCATAATCTCACTGAATACGTTGGCATTATCTGTGTCTTACCAGACTCAGATAGATTGGTAGTCAGTACACAAATCTGCCTCACACCTACCATTTTCTGACCTTTTTCAAATTACTGGCCATTGGTGATTGTCACTGCTCTTTATCAACTACAGGTTTTGGAAGCTACAGCAATTAATTTCCTTTTCCTTTTGAAGGGTAAGGGGACTTAGAAAGCCACCAAGTAGGAGTAGAGATTGAAAGCAAGCAAGCCCACTCTGGCATTGGAGAGTAGAAAGGCCACACCATCAGTGCTAGGTCATCAGTTTTTCTATGCTCAGGCCTCAACTCCCTTTGTCCTATACCCCAGTAGCTTTTCCATCTGTGCTCACTGGAAATCCAGGACCTGGAGAGTCTTAAAACAAAGGAATACTTCCTGGGATTTTATATGCAACCAAGGCAGATAGAGGATCTGGGTCATTGGAAGCTAGATATTGTAGGCATATTTGAGAAGAAGAGATGCTGGAATACAGTAGAGTATCCTGTTGATGACAAGAGTGTGAAAGCCCTTGAATCGGCTCACGGGAAGGAGTACCAGGCCATAAACAGAGGAATTTCTCAGAAGAAATACTCAGGGCTGCTGTCTGTTTTCTAGCTCCCTTGGTAGTCCAGTGCATGAATAATCCAGCATGACCCACTTCTCCTCCCAAGTGCAGGAGACACCATGTCCCTGTGACCAGCAAACCTAGGAGATTGAAGGTTTCGTGCCAGTCCTGGCACTGGCAACTGGGTAGTATGTCTCTGTGCCTGTTACTATCCAACAATAACTTCAGGAAAACATGTGACAAAGAATATTCCATTTGTGAACACTTTTATTGAGAAAGCAAAAGGAAAATGCACACAGAGGCAAGATTCTTTCCTTTTTGGTACTTGGCAAATGCTTAAGTGTTACTGTAACATCAGGTATTCTCAGAGGATTGTCAAATGAAGGGTCTCAGGAAGTCTCAGGACTCAGGGCTCCAAAGGTGAGCAGTGGAGACAGTCCTAGGGTGCTGGTCCCAACACATGGAATCCACCACCAGGAGTCTTGGAACTTCAGTTAGTGTCTCCAGCGACAATAGTAGGCTGACACTCTTGAAGGATCTCCTTCGATGGACCTCTCCAGTGAAAGTAAGCTGTAGACAGGCATTGGTTCAGCCCTTTCTCAGTGTCCCTCTCTCCAGGTTGCACCTGTGGCTCCTCCTGACTGAGTCCAGAGCAGGTGACTCTGTGAACTGTCTCCAGGTGCTCTGCACTGTGGGAAGTGATCTTTTCATGAGCTGTCTTAGGGAATGAAGCCCACAGGGGGTGGATGCAGTTCTAGCAGAATTGTGGCTATCACAGGAGAACTCTGAAAGGTAAGGACAGGAAGAGAGCATTTAAGACACTGAATGTATTGAACTCAGGGCTGGAGGCCTGTGGACCCACCACCTCCTCTGTGGAATCCTGAACCTGCCACATGCTGCAGAAAGACTGCTGCTCCATCACATCTGTCACACCATAGGTGACACCAACTACTTGGGAATAAAGAATCATTCTCTTCATCTTTTCCATTTCTACATTCTTCTGGCCTGGTAGGCTGTCCAAATCACATGGAAGAATGGTGGGTGGGAACCTTAACCCTAGAAGCAAATTATATCAGAACATGTAATTAATGAAATTAACAGAAAGTTCTATTATCTGAGATAAAGTGATCTAGAGTCAAATAGTTTGCTTTATGGGCTGAAAAGAAAAAGTCCTACTGTGTCTGTGAAGGGAAAACTATTTTGGGGGACCTTGATTTATATGAAGTTCATTATTGTCCCAAACCTATTGTTAGTTCTGGAGCAGAGACTGGATCCCTTTCTGCCACCACAATGATGCTTGTCAGGATGCCCAATGAACCACCTAGGATGTTAGTGGGGAGCAGGCTGGGGCAGTTGCTCAGTACTTAATGTGGTCTTTCACTCTCCGAGCTTCGTCTTCTACTGTAGAATTGTAAAATGTAAAATATTTCAGAACTTGTGTGTTTGTGTGTAATAACAAGATGCTAAAGTCTTAGTCTCCAATGACTTTAGGCTTTGTTTTAATCATCTCTGAAATGGAGGTCAAATTTTCTCTCAATTTCATCTCATGTCTATGAAATATGTTGCTTTCCCAAACATATTCCATAGAAAAGGTAATGTTTATAGAGCACCTGGAAAAAAATAATTATCCCAGTTGTTTTTAATCATGGTTTTGAAAGATAATCTCAGTCAAAACAAATATAAAATGGTGCATTTTTTGGTGTATTCTTTTTTTTTTTGAGTTAGAGTCTCACTGTCACCCAGACTGGAGTGCAGTGGCTGCTCCCCTCCACTGCAGCCTTGACCTGCTGGGATCCAGCGATCCTTCTGCTTCAGCCTTCCAAGTAGCTGGAACTACAGGCATGCACTACCATGCCCAGGTAATTTTTTATTTATTGTAGAGATGAGGTCTCACCAAGTTGCCCAGGTGGGTCCCGAATGGTGTATTCTTTTTATTAGTCAGTGGATTTTTTTCTTCTCATGTATTAATAGTGAAATGACACGTCATTATCTTATTCAAACATTCTGTTTTCAAATGCAACTATGGATACAAACATATAATTTCATTTTATTTATTTCATTTTATTTTTTGAGTTGGTGTCTCACTCTGTCACCCCGGATGGAGTGCAGTGGCATGCTCACAGCCACCACAGCCTGACCTTCAGGGTCAGGAGATCCTTCCACCTCAACCTTCCAAGTAGCTGGTACCATAGGCATGTACTACTATGCCCAGCTAATTTTTGATTTGTTGTAGAGACAAGGTGAAATTAGCTAAATTAGTTAATAAAATCAAATTGCTAGCAAAATATTAGTATTATCCAGCTTACTCCATTTTGTTTAAAACTTCCATCTTAGTTGCCTGCCTGACCAAAGAATCATTCCTCAATGCCTACATGTGATTACAGTAACGTTCCCATGATCACAGAACCCTAGTTTTGTCTCTTTTGGGCAGGTCGTGCTGACTGTTTCCTGCTGACTGTGACAAAACTCCTTAACCATAAGTTCCATGTAATTGTATGCTTTGTTAACTGAAATCAAATGTTACTCTTTGCAAAACTCCATTGTTACATTTTCATATCTTGTTCTTATATTTTGCTAGTTATGTAACAAGGGTAAGTCCATTATGTAATTATTCTTCTACCTTGTCTATATGTAACTACCTTAAACTAAATCTTGATGTCAGAACTCCAGGGACTTTCCAGGCACCAGCTATTCCTAGGACATGAAATTAATCAAAACTCCTTAACAATCAAAAGTTCCCATTTTGGATGTCAAGTTGTTAATAATAGTTACTATGGTCACTAAGTTGCTATATAGCCAACGCTGCAAATTTTACCTATACAAACTTGTCACAAACTGCACTAGTTTGTCAAGAGTTTTTCCTAGCATTTGCCTGCTCTTGACCTGTGCATTAATAAAAAAAAAAATAAAAAAAACTCATAATTAATTAGACTCAGCTTGCTGGCTTGACTTCTTCTCGCTTACTCAGTCATAACAAAGGTCTCATCAAGTTGCTCAGGCTGGTCTCAAACCACTGGGCTCAGGTAATCCTCTCGCCTCCACCTTTCACAGTGCTGGGATTACAGATGGGAGCCACCACACTTGGGCTAGAATTTCTTGATCAGATATTTTTCTCCACTGATATATAATATGACTGATCCTAACATTTCATAAGTATAAGTTGATATCCTCCAATGTTCCAGGTGTGTTGTGAAGGGAGCCAAACACACAACAATAAGGAACTGCTGTAGCTTTCACAGAATGGACATTCTAGTGAGAAAGGAAAGACAGTCAAAACACCATTCAGAACACAGCCAACTCAATGCTCATTGCAAGAGCTGATTTGAAAGCCAGAAATAAAATCTTTTAATGAGATATGTCATTATAAAGTCATGCGGCAAGGTTTGAAGAGGAGAAAGAGTTTAATGATGGCAGGGTGGGAGAAGGGAGGAACCCTGAAATCTT
Organism: Carlito syrichta; assembly: GCF_000164805.1. Lineage (NCBI taxonomy): Eukaryota > Metazoa > Chordata > Mammalia > Primates > Tarsiidae > Carlito > Carlito syrichta. Next base: position 7,013 of record NW_007132960.1, on the reverse strand, counting down.
TCTTCCTGAGGAGTTCTGAGCTGGAGTTTTTAATGGAATCATGGAAGAGAGGCTGTAAAATTTAGGCTGTTGATTGGTTGGGGGAAGAGGGATGAAGTCATCTGGATGTGAAAACTGTATTCTTTGGTGAGTCATCTCCTTACGGCATCATTTAGAACAGCTGATGTCAGTTGTTTCACCCATATGCAGTCCCTGAAAGAATATCTCAAATAGAATACTTAACACTTAACAATACTCAAGTTAATATCTATAAAGCATTTTGTGACAGGATCTATGTGATTCTGAGGCAAAAGTGGCAACAACTAAGAAGAAGCAGGTCTGAGAGCAACCTGATTTAATGATTAATGGTGCATGTGCTGCAAGCTTGGTTTATTTTCCTTTATTCCCCTTCCTGTCCTCTCAATTAATTATATTAAATTCATGGGACCATTTCAATGGCAGTAGATAGATATTCTAGTGAAGGGAAAGGATTATGAGAGGAACATGGGGCTTTCTTAGCTGAGTGGTATGCTGGTATAAATATTCTCAAAATAGAAGAATTTCCCTGGGTGCTTAGAAGGGTGGGGCAGAGACAGAACTGTTTGAGCCCAGTGACAGCTGAATTTATTGCTACTGTATTTTGGAGAACAAAAACCTATGTCAATTATATTTGTAATGCACAGAAATCTCACTTTAAAAAATGTATCCCACCACAAACCTAGAGATGTCACTTCTACAGTGTAACCCACCAAAAATGATTCATAAGATAAAGACAAATACAGCGAAAGAGTAGAAACTAGACAATAGTCAATAATACTACATTAGAAAGATAAATTGTTTGCACCCCAATCAAAGGGTATATATTGGTGGTAAAAGTAAGAGAAGCTGGGAATGGTGGATAATGCTTATTATTCCAGCACTTTGGAAGGCAGAGGCAAGAGGATCACCTGAGCCTAGGGGTTTGAGACCAGCCTAGACAACGTAGCAAGACACCATCTCTATGATAAATTAAAATATTAGCTGGGCATGTTGTGTCTGGAGTGCGAGAATAATGTTGCCAACATGCAAAGTCAGTGTTATGAGTCCTTTAACAGGCCGGTCACCAAGAGGGGTTCATGCCTCCAACAGCTCTCGGCCCTGAATGAAATGGGGAGAGGGTTTATAAAGTCAAAAACTGCTGAAGAGGCTACATAGCATGGGGTGCAAACCTAAGGTACATGGAGTTACATAGCATAGAGTATGAACATAAAGACCGTTAAAATTAAACAGAAAAAATCTGCAAATATATACAAATAAATGCAGAACTTGTGGTTAGGGAGGTTCCAATAACTGGGGAAACTAAGGGTGTAGGCTCTTAGTTACAGGAAAATTACAACCTCTGATTACTGAAAAGCTATGTAGGGGGTCAATATTAGGTTAAGCAATTTTAAAGCAGCTAAAGCAGCTAATATGGAGAATCTGTTACAATATGGCATTGCTTATAAGTTTTACAGTTACTTTAGGCATGGTGGTGTACATCTTTGTTTCCAGTTACTTGGAAGGCTGAAGTTGATGGTTTGCCTGAGACCAGCAGGTAAAGGCTGTGATGGCAGGGAACATGTCACCTTACTTTGGCATGGGCCACAGAGTGAGACTCCTACCGTCCCCTCCAAAAAAATAAAAAAAGAAGAGAGAGATTTCATGATATTGAAATAGCAAATGTTGACAAAGATATTAACAGGAAAAAGAAGACAAGTGGGGTGGCTCACGCCTGTAATCCCAATACTTTGGGAGGCTGAGGAGAAAGAATTACCTGAGCCTTGGATACAAGACCAGCCTGAGAAATATATCAAGATCTTTTCTCTTAAAAAAAAAAATAGCTGGGCATGGTAGCACACACCTATAGTTCCAGATGCTTGGAATGGTGAAGTGGAAGGATCACTTGAATATAGCAGGTAGAGGCTGTGGTGACCATGAAAATGCTACTGCACTCCAGCCTGGGCAACAGAGTGAGACTCCATTTAAAAAAAAAGGACAAGAAAATTACACAGGGATAGCTACATTATGATCCAATAATTGTACATGATTAGGAAAAAGAAAGGAGCATAATAGTTTTCAGAAAACTTCCCAGCAGAGATAGGCTTAATTTTTCTTTAATTTTAAAAAAGAAATAATACTGGAAGCAGGTGGTCGTTAAAATTCAGAATTTAGAAATTATATACAGGTAACTGGGTCAATATCCAGATATATTATACTTCTGATCATTTCTGGTCCAAGGTAGCACTGTGTAATGTGTTATTCATTTTCCAACATGAAAAGTAGGACTATTCATTGGGAGAATGGGAGTGAGTCCATAAAAAATGGTGGTCCACAAAAAGAAATTTGAGATTCCAGGTTTGTGTGGGCTAATAATTTAAGGGCTATGATATCAGCCTAATTCTACAGTTCCAAGTTTCATTCTCCTTGACTTTCAGAACATAGATTGAATGTAGGTAATTACTGGGGCTCAACTTTCCTCAGTAGAAGTAAACAGTACAATGATTACTGTCTTGACCTCTACCAAGAACGTGCACTTATCACTTTCTTGTGTAAGATTGGGGCATTTTCTTGACCAGCCTCAAGCTTTCTCCCAAATCTCTTGTAAGCTTTCCTCCCATTCTTCATCATCCCAAACACCACTTCATAACTGTCACACATACAAACACACATGAGTCCTCCCACTTACACAAATGCTCCTTTACCCAAACCTGGGTTTCTCTCTCTCTCTCTTTTTTTTGGGGGGGGTTGGAGTCTCACTCTATCCCCAGACTGGAGTGTAGTGGCTGCTGCCGGCCACTGCAGCCTCCACCTGCTGGGCTCCAGCAATCCTTCCACCTCAGCCTTCCAAACAGCTGGAATTACAGGTGTGCACTACCACACCCAGCTAATTTTTTGATTTATTGTAGAGATGAGGTCTCACCAAGTTGCCCAGGTGGGTCTCCAACCCGTGGGCTCAGGCAATCCACGCACCTCAGTCTCCCAAGGTGTGGGATAACAGGCTGAGCCATCGAGCCTGGCCAAACATTGACTTTCAGAACATAGATTGAATGTAGGTAATTACTGGGGCTCAACTTTCCTCAGTAGAAGTAAACAGTACAATGATTACTGTCTTGACCTCTACCAAGAACGTGCACTTATCTAGGAACCCCATGGCTTGGCTGCACCTTTCGTCCATGACCCCTAGGAGTGGTGAATTTCAGACTTGAACCTCCATTCTGCCATTGTACAGCCACCCCCGCTATTGTACAAGTTCCACGTCCTATGTTGTAGCGGCAGTGTGTTCTGGGTAATTTGTCCCTTGAGCTATCCTGGAAAATAAAATTGTTGCTATTCTTTCCCATGTGTTTCTGGTCTGGCTGTTGGACAACAGGTCCTGGGGTGGGAAGTGGGTGGAGGGGGTGTGGGGAGAAGGGGGAGGCCATGAGGAATCAGAACCCAGATTAAGATGCACCACTTGGAGGCTTCC
>NW_007132960.1:0-3530 GCF_000164805.1 Carlito syrichta | reverse complement strand
GGATGGGCCAAGGTGGATATTGTCACATGGTCCTCCTATGATCCAATTATCTACCAGGCTTCAGGTTACTCCCCAGATCTCCTCCCTCACCATAGCACCCCCTACTCAGAGGAGTACAGAAACCAGAGGGCTGCAAACTTGTGGATCCCATTCTTTTCGCCCCCTGGAGCTGGAACTGAAAGATGCGATACTCTTTCAAGCCCGCGTGAGGGACGTCAATGGTTCTGCAGAGCCCGCACCAGGACTCCTGAGACCACCAGCTAGGAAGCCAGTTCCTGGCGGGACTTATTTCAGGGCAGAGCCTCTTCGCTCTCAACCTCAGTGCCTGGGAGGGATGTTCTCATTTCTGTCAGAGTGGGAGCACCTTGTGTGTCAGCGTGGCGCTGGTCACCGAGCTTTCAGAGGTAGATTCGATGCTTGTGACCCAGGGGGAACCACAGGCGCCTGCAGAAGATGCCGATGCCGTCACCTCCTCTTGTGCAAGACAGCCAACTCTAAATACTTGATTTTACAGTCCCAAATGCCCCAAATGATAGCACTACAGCAGTGAACGAAACCCAGGTTTGAAGAAAGGGGCATGTGTGTATGTAAGAGGACTTGTGTGTATGGCAGTTATGAGGTGATGTTTGGGATGAAGAATGGGAGGAAAGCTGAAAGGAGATTTGGGAGAAGGCTTGAGGCTGGCAGGGAAAATGGCTCAATCCTCCACAAGATAAAGTTAACTTCACATTCTTGGTATGGATCGAAACAGTAATCAATATACTGTTTCCTTCTATGGGGGATAATTGAGCTCAAGTAATTACCTACATTCAAACTACTCTCAAACTCCTGGGTTCAGGTAATCTGCTTCCTGCCTTGACCTTCCAAAGAACTGGAATTATAAGCATGAGCCAACATACCTTGACTGATTTTTTTATTTATAAAAACTGTGTCTTGCTATGTTGCCCAGGCTAGTCTTGAACTCCAATTAACAAACGATCCTCTCATCTCAGCCTTCCCAAGTCCTGAGAGTACAAGAGTGTGCCATGGTGCCCAGCCAGACGTAGCTGTTAATAAGAACTTGAGGTTAGGCATGGTGACTTATCAGCATTTTGGCAGGCAGAGGTAGGAGGATCACTTGTGCCCAGGAATTGAAGCAGTAGTGAACTATTATCATACCACTGCACACAGCCTGGACTGGACATCAGAGTCAAAACCAAAACCAACAACAACAAAAAACTTCTGAGCTGAGTCCCAACCCTTTTCTGCTTCAGACTAAACCACAAAAGTTCTAATCTTGATTTACCCAACAACAATTAATCAATTCCATAAAGTGTAGAATAAGGAAAACATTTTAATTCTTGTATATAATTTCAACAGAAAACCATAATACTTTTGAGTTATCTCAAAGAAGAGTTCCTTAGGATATTATTCAGTACATGGAGTCTTTCTAATTGAAAAACATTTCTGGTAACTCAATAAAATAAAAACAACAGATGATCTTCACAGCAGGGAGGGCCTAATGTATGCAGATCACAGTTCCAGTACAAAAGACCATAGGGACAATTTGAAAGACCCCAGTAGGCTGTCTCAGGCTCCTTCCAAGACATTGACTGAAGATAGTGGTGCTGTGGTCCATGAGCAAGGCTGGGATTCCCTTCCTTTGTGGGTTCCTTCACATTGAAAACTTTGGCTTTTAGCCATTTCGAGGTGGCAGCTGGGGTCAGGGAGGAGCTCTGCGCATCTGACTGTCCACCTGCCCAAGTGGTGGCATCTCCTGGCTGGTTCCAAACCTATACAACCTCTCCTGTAGTACCATATGCCTCATGCAGAGGTGACTGGAGCTCCTTTGTGGTTTCAGCCATTGTATCCTGGACATGTGACTCTCGACAGTGTTTTTGGCCCCTCTCAACTCCGGGAACATCTCCAAGCCTGATGGACTCCCAGCTCAGCATCCTGAAAGCACCAATCAACATTCCTGAAGAGCTGAGGGTGTTGGTCAGTTTGCTGGCTCAGCCTAGCAAAGTTCTGGAGTGCCCAGGCCCAGACCTGCTCTTGGTTCAGACATGGTGGCATGTATGGCTCTGGACATGGTTGCCTCCAAGATCACTCTTCCAACGTTCACAGACAGAATTCCATAGCTTCAGCCTCTGGGACTTGACCAGGACAAGCCAAGAGGTTATTAGGAAAAGGACAGATAACTCAGTCCATTGCTGACTGCAGTTTTTATGCCATTCTGTCTTGTATAGGAAGTGAGATACAAAACCTATTTATGTGGGGATTAGCACTCCTTTTCTTTGCAAATTGCTTCAGACACTGATAGGATTATGGTAGAGATGGTATCATTTCGGAAGGTATCCTTGGATTTTGGTTGACTCAGGCATTAGAAGGGTGGAGTGAGAGGAAAGGCCCAATTATTGACAGTATCCATTCACAATATAAAGTCTCTCTAGTTCAGAAAAACCTAGACACATTATATTAATATATCTAATTATCTTTCCATATCTGAGAGACATTGCCTTGCTTTAGAGTTGGGGTGTTTGGAATTCTCTGCTTAATCCTGACTTGGTGGGGAAGGTGGGGCAGAATCAGGGAAACTGGCATTGATGACAAATCCTGACATTCTGGGCTCGTTGACACCGAGGCTGTGGTCTGATCTGAGCTGCTTCTGTGGGCCATTACCCATTTAGCTCTCAGTCTTTCTTCCCAGGGACGTTGCATCAGTTCATACATCTCATGTGCTGCTCGGCTCCAACACAGCAGATAATTGTAGTCGTCTTTGAACTTGACTCATCTGGTAGGAGCAACATCGTATTGCATTATGGCTTTCATTTGCACTTTGGAAACACTGAGTATCTTTTCATTTCCTTGAGTCATTTGTGTTTACTTTTACACGAACCATCTTTTCCTATATTGTATCCAGTATTGATTGTTTTTAAAATTTTATTTATTAATTATTATTTTTTATTTTATGGAGATGAGATCTCACTATGCTGCCAGGCAGATCTCGAACTCCTGGACTCAAGAGATCCTCTTGCCTCAACCTCCCAAAGTATGTCTCTTATTTCTATGTGGTCTGATTGATCAGTCGTAATGAATGACTTCTGACTTTGTGCCCAAGGAGACCTGATTGACTCCAAATAAAAAAATAATTCCATCACTCATATTTGATTTGATCTCTTTACTAATCAAAGCAACTGCAATCTAGGAATCAGACTTGTGAAGTTAACTAGGTCATATTTACACAAGACTGCATAAACAACAAAAGTGTCATTGATGTTAAAGTCCTCAGTAACACTACTGAGATCCCATCTCTTCTGAATTCTCAAGTGTTCTCCAGGCAACATGGCCCTGGGGGACAGGGCAGGGACACAGGGCCAGCTCTGGAGCACTGCAGCATGCAAGCTCCAGAGTTCTCCAAAGCCAATGATTTTGGCTAGCTTCTTGGAAGTCTCAGTCCCCGCCAGCACTGACCGTCTTTCTCTCACCCCAGGCTCCAGCTCCAAGTCCAGTCCCCAGTTTATCCTCCAGACCATCTGTTCTTGAAGTCT
>NW_007132959.1:0-788 GCF_000164805.1 Carlito syrichta | reverse complement strand
TCCTTATTTCTCAACATAAGCTCTGTCAAGTTCAAGACACTTTTGTAAATGATATCAGCCACTCAGTCCATAGCTAGAGATTGGAGGACCCTGGGAATTTAACCGTATCAATGCCATGTTTTTTACATCATTTATTAAAGAAAAAATCCTTTCTGGATTTATAAAAATTAGAAAATAAAATGAAGTTAAAACAAGCCAAATTGGAATTTTCTGGGGGATGCCTAGAATTTTGTTTTGGAAACTCTTGGTTTTTTCCAATCCATGGGAACCTATCCTCTGCTGAATTGTAGCACTTTGCTCACAGTGAATCTCTTTGTTTGACACTGATGTGTCCTTTAAAGCAGCAGTACCCAACCTTTTTGGCATCAGGGACTGGCTTCATGGATGTACAGTCAGACTCATAAGGAGCACACCTAGATCCCTCACACGAGCAGTTCACAAGAAGGTTCATGATCCTGCAACTTATCTGACAGAAGGCAGAGTGGCGCTTGCCTGTCACTCACCTACTGCTGTGTGGCTCAGATCCTAACAGGCCACAGACAATTACCAGTCTTGTCTGGGGCCCAGAGATTGGAGACCCCTGCTTTAACATACCCATAGCCACTGAGGGCAACATAGTGAGACCTTGTTTCTACAATACATTTTTTAAAAATATTGAGTGTGGTGGCATGCACCTTTAGTCCTGCAACTTGGGAAGTTAAAGGAGAGAGGATCACTTGAGCTCAGCAGGTCGAGGCTGTGGTGAGCCATGATCACACCACTGCACTCCAACCTGGGTGACGGAGCGA
>NW_007132958.1:0-728 GCF_000164805.1 Carlito syrichta | reverse complement strand
GAGTGGGGGGTAGAGGAATGTGCTGGAGTGCATACCCCCGCCCCATGGCCTGGCTCATTTCGTTTCAATGCTTGGTGGTGTTCCTGTTAAGTGTGTTTGTGGGACTGTTTGGTGATGATGTTCTAGAAATGTTTGGGCAGTTTGGACAGAGGGGGACTGTGGTTTCACTTGGTTTTATAAAGAGAAAGGGGTCTGGGGGACTTGGGGTGATGCTTCTGGAGAAACCTTCAGAGTGATTGGAGAAAGCTCTTGCTGCTATAATTCAGAGAGGAGCCTATGGCTTTGGTAAAGCCAGAGGGAGAAAGAAGCTACCTGCCCTTTCCCGGGCACATTTGATAACTCAGACTAGGCCTAGGGTGTGCAGTGACCCTTCCCCAGTGCACCTGACCTTGTGATCCCCTCTGCCTGCACTGGGAGCCAGGTTTGTTACTCAAGTAAGTGTCCTCCAGTTATCGTGCATTTTGGACACTGCTAAGGGCCTGACCTGCTTGGACTGAGCCATGATCAGGGAATTAGAGACCCTGGGCTCAGACTGCTGTGACTGTGGTCAATACGCCCTGTTCTGAGCCTCAGTTTCCTTGTTTGTGAAATGAGGCAACTTCCAGTGCTTCTTTAGGCTCTGTACTTAAGTAATTTTCTAGTTCAAAGCTAAGACAGGTAAAAGGGCATGAATCACTATGTGCATCATCTAAGGTTCTGGCGTGTGTGTGTGTGTGTGTGTGTGTGTG
>NW_007132956.1:0-759 GCF_000164805.1 Carlito syrichta | reverse complement strand
CTCCAGTCTTTTCCTCTGACCTGTTGTTTGACCTTGTCTCATTCCCTATGCATGGGGGAGACTCACAGAATACTAGAGCTGGGAGGAAACTTGGAGATCTGTAGGTTAGACCTCCCTATTGGACTGAAGTGAAAACACAGGTGGGTCTAACATGGTGCCTGCCATGACTTTGGGACCCATATGCTTTATAAATCTGAACAAGGAAATGGCCCATCATTTTTCATTTCCTGCAGCCCTGAACATGAGCCAGGATGTGACATTCAAAGCATCCATATAATAAACACTTAACTTTGCTCAGGAGTGGAGTTTTGGCTACAGAACATCATCAGGACTCTAGCCTGTAGGAGAAGGATCAGAGTCAGTGTGGTGTAGGGAGACCTGCTCTCTACCAGGGCCTTACTGCTTGTTCTCCAGGGCTCCCTTCTCTGGGCTTCTGCCTTCTAATATGAGTAATGGGGAGAACATGATTTGTATTGTCAGTGCCACAGGCCACAGCAGAGATTGAAATGAGATGCTCTTGTGTGTGTTGAGGTTTTGGAAACCACACAGATGCGGCCTCATTGCCAGAGTCCCTGAAAGGGATTCCTTGCTGTTTGTCTACTGCTTCGAGATCTCCTGATTTAACCTTTGCCCCATTTGTAAAACCACCAGCGTTGGGGCTCAGGAAAGGCCAGAACGCTCTGATGGATGCAGAATTCCAGTTTTATCTTCATCAGCTAATTCGCTTGTTCTTGGGATTAGGGTGGGAAAACGTCTCTG
>NW_007132955.1:0-731 GCF_000164805.1 Carlito syrichta | reverse complement strand
TATAATAAACACTTAACTTTGCTCAGGAGTGGAGTTTTGGCTACAGAACATCATCAGGACTCTAGCCTGTAGGAGAAGGATCAGAGTCAGTGTGGTGTAGGGAGACCTGCTCTCTACCAGGGCCTTACTGCTTGTTCTCCAGGGCTCCCTTCTCTGGGCTTCTGCCTTCTAATCTGAGTAATGGGGAGAACATGATTTGTATTGTCAGTGCCACAGGCCACAGCAGAGGTTGAAATGAGATACTCTTGTGTGTGTTGAGGTTTTGGAAACCACACAGATCCGGCCTCATTGCCAGAGTCCCTGAAAGGGACTCCTTGCTGTTTGTCTACTGCTTCAAGACCTCCTGATTTAACCTCTGCCCCATTTGTAAAACCACCAGCGTTGGGGCTCAGGGAAGGCCAGAAGGCTCTGATGGATGCAGAATTCCAGTTTTATCTTCATCAGCTAATTCACTTGTTCTTGGGATTAGGGTGGGAAAACGTCTTTGTGTTTGATGTCAGCATTTTCTTGCCAACTCCCTGGGAATCCTTCAAGGATTTGGGGCATTCTTCAAATGGGTAATATGCCCATTCCTTCTTTTTCTGAACTCAAGTTTCCTGGGGTGTGTTTGCACTTGGCCTTCTATGTCTTGTCTAATGTCTGTCTTCTGTAACTTTGCCTCTGTTGGGGCTGGAGTGGTGCCACCCCTGGCATCCCAGACGTAGTTCCCAGCTCACTCATGGGAGCTGGGC
>NW_007132954.1:0-698 GCF_000164805.1 Carlito syrichta | reverse complement strand
GTTCCATGGGTACTGCATTTCCTCTTGTGAACCTGGTGGCTCTTAAACTTTAGATTGTATCATGGTGAAAACACATTGTGGGACCTACCTCCAGTTTTTTTGAATCCGGGAGGTCTGAAGCAGGGTTTGATAATATGCAGTATTAAAAGTCCTCAGATATGGTTGTTGCTGCTGGTCTGGAGACAGTTCTTTAAGATCCACTGCTTCAGGGGTTCTTACTGGGAACACTGGGTACCATAGTCCCTGTTTTGAACCTCAAGCCTGGGCAATGAACTTCCTAGGAGTGGAAAGCAAGTACAGACATTACCAATGTGAGCTTTAATTTATGTTTCCTCTCAGGCCAATGTCTTAGGATCAGGAGGAAAAGGTCTGAGAAGAAATCAGCTTGTAGATGTCCATTTAGTCTCAGTGAAAGTAAGTGTTAGAACCATCTTTGAATCCACTGGGATCAAGTTCAGTGAACTGCAACAGAAAACTATAATAAAAAAGTGGCTTAAAGAAGACAAGTCTATTTCTCTCATATTAAGTCTAGTGGCAGATGATCCAGAGCTGGGATTGTGGATTCATGGTCTCATTAAGGCCCCCAACTTCTATCTTTCTGCTCCTCTTTCCTTAGCAAGTAAGTTCCAGTCCCATGATCACCTTAAGTTCCAAGAAGTCTCCTGGAATTCTGCATGTCACTAGACTTAGAGGGAAGT
>NW_007132953.1:0-715 GCF_000164805.1 Carlito syrichta | reverse complement strand
AAGTGACACCTCAGCTTTAGTGAATGAGTGTTCTACCAACTCAATGGGAAGGGCCTTATTCTGGCCCTATAACCCTCTCTGAACCACCCTTATTAGTCACTCTCCTCTCTCTTCTCCTTCCTGACACCCCAGTGTATTGTATCCTTGGCATTTCTCCTTTCTCACTCAAGGTTCCTCCTCTTCTCACATGCCTCTCACGTACACTCAGACATGGCTTGCAGGGGACTCAGTGTTTTCTTTGAGCCAACACTTTTGTTGCCCCATCCTTTGGGTGTTCTCGAGATCTGGAGTCACCTGTGCTGTTCTACTCAGCCCTCATCTCTTTAAACACTTCCTCCATGGGCTATAGCATCCATTCCTATGACATTAGCTATTATTTCAGTTGATAAACCCTACTCTTTGCCTCCAGGCACAAACTGTTGGCTTGGGCAGTAAGTACCATGGAGAGAGCCAAGTCAATTTTGGGTCCAGCACTACAGACAGTTCCAAGGCACTGCATCTACTGAGAGTCTTTGTGTGGCCTCTTCATCTGTCATGATCAAAAGCAGATGTAGGTTTATGGGGCCTGGCATGTGTGTAATTTGGGGAATCCTTTTTAATGCAAAAATTTAAATTCAAAATTGGGTATAAAAACAAGCATTTTTAAAGAGAAAAAGTTGAAAACTATCATAAATTGCAAAATCCAGAAAAATAACATAATATGTATAATTACTCT
>NW_007132952.1:0-3848 GCF_000164805.1 Carlito syrichta | reverse complement strand
ACTCAGACATGGCTTGCAGGGGACTCAGTGTTTCTTTGAGCCAACACTTTTGTTGCCCCATCCTTTGGGTGTTCCCGAGATCTGGAGTCATCTGTGCTGTTCTACTCAGTCCTCATCTCTTTAAACACTTCCTCCATGGGCTATAGCATCCATTCCTATGACATTAGCTATTATTTCAGTTGATAAACCCTACTCTTTGCCTTCAGGCACAAACTATTGGCTTGGGCAGTAAGTACCATGGAGAGAGCCAAGTCAATTTTGGGTCCAGCACTACAGACAGTTCCAAGGCACTGCATCTACTGAGAGTCTTTGTGTGGCCTCTTCATCTGACATGATCAAAAGCAGATGTAGGTTTATGGGTCCTGGCATGTGTGTAATTTGGGGAATCCTTTTTAATGCAAAATTTTAAATTCAAAATTGGGTATAAAAACAAGCATTTTTAAAGAGAAAAGTTGACAACTATCATAAATTGCAAAATCCAGAAAAATAACATAATATGTATAATAATTACTCTAATAATTTTTGGCTGCACACTCTTTGATCATCTCTTTATTAGACAATTTTTATATCATTTTCTATACATATAATTGAAATATAATTTAATCATGTAGTAATCAAAATGTGTTCTTTTATTATTGACTGTTTGGACTCAGCAGCAACAGAATCCTCCAGTTAAAATTGTACACATCTAATGATTGGGGAATTTTTTTCACAGACTAGCGTCTGGCTCCATATATGTCCAACTTTGTTTTTCCATCACTGCTTATACTGCCAGTCACTGTAGGACATTTTCACATTATGACACACTGTGATCCACGACCCTCTTTCTACCTTTATATATAATGCTGAGTGGACAGTAGGAGTATTCTTGGATGGAGAGTAGTATAACTATATAATGAAGTGCCAGAGCACCACTGATGTGTAACTCATTGAACCCCATTGGAATGTCCCTCTAGCTTACCCTCCCCTAAGCTGGATCCCCCAGATGTTCATGGCAGTTCAGTACTACCCAGCATGTGAGAAGGTAAGACAGAGATAAAGTCAGGGTGGAGAGAGACTGCATGCTTAACCAATTTGGAGCAAATATCTTACTTTTTCAAATTTTCCAGAAACACAAGACCCTGTCCGGGGTTCAAGTGGGTGAAGTATTTAGAAACTAAGCATTGAATGTGACCCAGGTCTATCTGTTTGTCATCAGAGGAAGGCCTTCCTCAGTTTTAAAGGGCTTAAGTCTATAATGCGGAGTACAGAAACTGCTGAGGTCTCTGTCTTCAAATGATGCCATGTGCTCTCTGAGACATTCAAGTCACCCTTTAGATGATGTGCATCACCTTTCATTCAAAAACTTCTTACTGACTCTATGTGGTAGGGGATCTGAGAGGGCACACTTTGGCATCAGGAATGAAACATTTTTCTCTCACAATCACCTTGGAACTGTCTGTGGTGCTGGATCCAAAGTTTACTTGGCTCTCTCCATGGTACTTATTGCCCTAACCAACAGTTTGTGTGTCTGGAGGTGAAGAACAGGGTTTTTCAACTGAAATCTTGTTAATGCCATAGAGAAAGCTAAAAAGAAAAGCACACTAGCATTGTATGTGATAATAATATAATTAGGATACTAAGGGATCCCAGGCCAATAAAGTAAATATTTGTAATTGCCACTTCAGTCTCCATTGCCCAGGGCTCCCACCAAGGGTTCTCTGGTTTTGAACTGCTCCCTCCTGATCAAGGTTTGGGTGGAGTTGCTCACCTCCTAGCCTCATGGGTGGATCCAGATGAACTGGCCACATGGTCCTCCTCACCCACCCCTCTGGCTGTTATGACTAGTTCAGGGATAGACACACAAGCCATGGGAAAAGTCTATTTCTAGGGTTTCTGGGAAAGAGAGTTTCATCTTTCATGAGGGTCCTCATTGGAGAAAACTTTTCTATTCCCCTGAAGAGTGTGGCATGAGAAGGTAAGGTGTGCAGGTGCCACCATCGTTTGCAATAATGAAGACAATAACTGGAGCTGTTTGAAAGGGTCCTGAAGATGACTAAACAAGAAGGGAGGCAGAGGGAATAACAAAGAAAAATGGGGTCCTTGGCACAGTCATTTTGATCTACTGGATCAGGTCTCACCTGAAGGTTAATTTACTTATGAACTTTCCTAGGGGGTGATGAGCAGAGGATTGTTTGGATGAGCAAGATTTGGAAAAGGCAACTTTTATTGTGAATTTTAAAAATAAGTTCACTAACTACATAGGTCAATACAACAAATTCTCATGTGTCCACCCCAGAACTAACAAATATTAATATGCTATCATGTTTGATTTAGATATTTTAATGCATTTATTAAAGAAAATAAAACATTACAGAAAGAATTTGAAGTCCCCATTGTTATATTTCTCTTTCATACCTTTCTCCCTCTTTCTGGAAGCAGGCACTAGCAGGAACTTAGTATGTAGCATTCACATTTGTGATTCTTCATTTATACTAAATATACTAATTATTTACTATGTGTGGTTGCGCAATGGTATCATCAAGGTTATATCAATGGTATCATACTAGATATATTATTCTGCCTTTGTTCCTTAAGCAAGTTCATGTGCTAGTATCTATGTTTCTACATGTAGATCTAGGTTATTGTTTTTTGACTGTCATAGAATATTGTATCATGGGAACACAGCAGATATATCCATTGTCCTCCTTATAGACACATAGGTAGTTACTTTGATATTATTCCAAACTCTTATAAAGATCTTCCTATTCACATGTACAAGAATTTTTCTAGACTTAGAAGTAAAAAAGCTTATCAAATGGTGTGAAATTTTCAACATTTCTCTAGGAGGGAGAGAGGAGAGGCAGATAGGACTTTTTCAATTACTTTACTAAGAGATGTCATGGGGGGGAGATGAAAGTTTTTTTTAACATTAGACAATTTTAGTGGTAGCAAAAAAAAATTAGTAAACGATCATTTCATTTTTCCTTTCCTCTTATTCTGGCCCCATAAAACAGTTGTCATGGATGATACAGACTTCAACTTTAATTTGTAACGTATTCCAAGAACCACCAATTCCAAGAACTAGAGAAAGCTGTCACCCACAAATAAATTACCAAGGTAAATATTAATACAGTGTGAATCTAATGTTTTTTCATACAATTCCAGACAATGTCAAATAACTTCATAAATATCTAATTTTTAAAAGATCAATTTGAAAACATATCAAAGCTGTTTAAAGTATTTAAATGCAGAACTCTGAAATTTCCTTCAATCAGGCCAGAAATCATTACAAAAATTATGATCATAGTTACAAACAGAATGAGTGAAATGTTTATGTTTAGGACAACCAAAAAAAAAAAAAAACCCTATGCAACTTAAAAAAATGTAACCATTTGTTCATATATAGTATAGCTAGAAATGGTAGTAACACAGGAAGTAAAAATAAGTGTACAAGTGAAATTTCTAGATGTCCATAAAAACAGTATCATCCCATATGGCAGATGCAAAAAGCAAAAACAATTTTAATGGGATGAAGAGAACACTAGTTACCTTTGTTTATATGGCTGTGTGAGGTGTTAACTATTTTCACTCTCCACATCCCAGTTAGTCTACAAGAGGAGCTGGTGGATCTTGTATGTTATGAGGACGGGTTCACTTGCCTGGTAGGTTGGATCATCTTGGATTAGGAGACCTCCATGGGATCAAGATCCCTGTCATAACTATCTAGGCCATCAAACTCTTAGTAGCATTAATGCCATTATCACCAGGGTTCTGGTCATTCCTGAAGGCATTCTGTGTCTGTGTGAGAGGATGGGGATTGCTGTAACACAATGGTCTGACTTCTCATCACATGTTCATGAGAGTAA
>NW_007132951.1:0-3197 GCF_000164805.1 Carlito syrichta | reverse complement strand
CCCACAAATAAATTACCAAGGTAAATATTAATACAGTGTGAGTCAAAGGTTTTCTCATACAATTCCAGACAATGTCAAATAACTTCATAAATATCTAATTTTTAAAAGATCAATTTGAAAACATATCAAAGCTGTTTAAAGTATTTAAATGCAGAACTCTGAAATTTCCTTCAATCAGGCCAGAAATCATTACAAAAATTATGATCATAGTTACAAACAGAATGAGTGAAATGTTTATGTTTAGGACAACCAAAAAAAAAAAAACCCTATGCAACTTTAAAAAATATAACCATTTGCTCATATATAGTATAGCTAGAAATGGTGGTAACACAGGAAGTAAAAATAAGTGTACAAGTGAAATTTCTAGATGTCCATAAAAAAGTATTATCCCATATGGCAGATGCAAAAAGCAAAAACAATTTTAATGGGATGAAGAGAACACTAGTTACTTTTGTTTATATGGCTGTGTGAGGTGTTAACTATTTTCACTCTCCACATCCCAGTTAGTCTACAAGAGGAGCTGGTGGATCTTGTATGTTATGAGGACAGGTTCACTTGCCTGGTAGGTTGGATCATCTTGGATTAGGAGACCTCCATGAGATCAAGATCCCTGTCATAACCATCTAGGCCATCAAACTCTTAGTAGCATTAATGCCATTATCACCAGGGTTCTGGTCATTCCTGAAGGCATTCTGTGTCTGTGTGAGAGGACGGGGATTGCTGTAACACAATGGTCTGACTTCTCATCACATGTTCATGAGAGTAAACATGTTCACAGGGATTAAATCCACATTCTGCCACAAGTTCTCAGCTGGATTTTACTTGACTTTTTAAATACATCTGGAGGCTGGAAAGGGCAAGATCAAGGCACTGGCAGATTCAGCATCTGGTAAGGACCCACTCTCTGGTTCATAGGTGATGCTTTCTCACTGTGTCCTCATGTGGTGAGGGGCCAGTCTCTTTATTGTTAGGGCATATCTTTTATATACAGCATAATTTTTAAAATTTTCTTTTAGTCCAAACTAGTAGCCTGTCTTTAAACGGACATGATTAGACTCTGTATGTTTCCATGGCCACTGACATTTTGAGTTTTATCTTACTTTATGCCATGACTTTGCTTTACTCAGCATTTGTTTTATTGCCCATTTGCCCTCTTTTCTTGCCTTCCATTGTATTGGATTATTGTATTTTATTTATTTATTTCACTGATATAGAGATTATACAATTTATTCTAATTGTTTTAGGGTTTCCTTTACATTTTTAACATAATACTTAATTTTATATTTTTCTAAAAAATGTGTAAAGTTGATCATCC
Organism: Carlito syrichta; assembly: GCF_000164805.1. Lineage (NCBI taxonomy): Eukaryota > Metazoa > Chordata > Mammalia > Primates > Tarsiidae > Carlito > Carlito syrichta. The sequence continues at coordinate 1,882 of NW_007132951.1, read as the reverse complement.
CTTCTCCCTTCTCCTAAACAATATACATGCCTAAGCATGTTTAACTTTCCTCCAAGATTCTCCTCTCCAGAATGTTATTGTTGTCTATTATTTTAGACATGCTTTATTTAAAATTTCAAATATAGTTACTACATTTTTTTTGCATTTAGTGCTTATTGAGCTATATCAATATACTTGTTCACAATACCTGATTTCCAGCCTTTTCTTCCTGTTGAAATTAAACTTTTTAACTAATTCTGTGTAGGGGAAAGCACTCGTAGTCTTTATAGGATTGTGTTCAGAAATAAATATAACTCTAGTTGGGCAGTTACTGCTGCTGGCACTTATTGTTTTTGAAGATAAAAATAATTTGAGACTTTTAAGTTCTTTCTTTAGTTGCCTTTAGGAGTTGGTCTTTATTATTAATGCTATACAGTTTCATTTTGACCTCGCTTGGGACACGGCATGCTTATTCAATCTGACAATTCGGGTCATTAATTATGGGAAATCCTTTAGCCAGTTATATTTAGATGTTGTCTCTGCTTCAATTTCTGTTTTCTCTTCTTCTAAAATGTCTGTTAGATGTATACTGACTCTCTTTTATTTCCCCATATCTCTTAACTGTCTTTATTTTTCTTTCCACTTTTTAGTCTTTCCTTCCTCATTCTATGCTGCATCGTATGTGATTTCCACAGCTCTGTCCTCCAGTATAAAAATCCTTTCATCAGCTTTGTCTAGTTTACTGTTCAACTGAGTGCTTTATTTCAAAGATTATGCTTTTTCATTTTATAAATTCTTATGTGTATTTTTTCAAATCCACTATTTTAAAGAGCCATCCAATTTTTTTTCATTATGGATCTCATTCCTCATTTATTCTAAACAAAAACAAAACAAAACAAAAAATAAACAACTTATTTCAAAGGACCTTAGAGCTGGTTCTTTTGTCAATTTTCTTTCACTGTGAATTCCCTAATTGTTTCACCTATTGTCTTTCTTGTTGAGGTGGATTTCCTTGCATACTTTGTAAATCTGAACTGTAAGCTTTTCTTTAGCAGGTTTTAAACATTATTTTATTATATAGAATCTCTTCAAGATTGCCCTGAGGTATGAAGGTGTTCTTATTTTATAACTTGGATTTTTCTTCTACTTGACAGTTACTTATGACTAGGTCTTGGACACATTTATTGGCTTGGAGTTTTGCATCATAAAGAAAAAGAAAATTTAGCCTCACATTGAGTAGTGGTACAGGCTTGTGATTCCAGTTTCTGGAGGCTAACTCTTTGTCATCTACTAATCATGGTAGTAGAATGACTTCATGCTTCATGGGACAGCCATTTATGATCTAATATCATGCATTGTGTTCTAGAGCCCTGCCATGCTTGGGGACTGTGGCCTCAACTCCATCTTTATAGAGCTAAAACTTAAGACTTAAGACTCAAGTCTCTAAGATATGGTGAATCCTTTTATACTTGTGGGCCACTCAACCTTTATTTCAGCCCATTTATTTGTCTTTCAGATCTCTCCTTATTTTCATCACCTGGAGATTTTCTTTTCTTGATTTAGTTCATATGTAAGGGGGGAACCCAAATGAACGTGGAATTTATTTATAATAAATTGTGTATTCTTTCTTACTTGTTTAAACTTCAGTCTCATTCAAAGTACTCTCCATTTGGTTCAATACACCTATATACCAGATACTTGGAAGGCTGAGGTGGAAGGATCGCCGGATCCCAGCAGGTAGAGGCTGCAGTGGCCGGGAGCGGCCACTGCACTCCAGTCTGGGCGACAGAGTGAGACTCCAACTCAAAAAAAAAAAAATACACCTATATAGAATTTTCTTTTTACTGTTTGAAACAGTTCTTGAATTCTTCAGTTTTGATGCCTTTTGGTGATTCTGCCATTT
>NW_007132950.1:0-4287 GCF_000164805.1 Carlito syrichta | reverse complement strand
GTTGACGGTTACTGGAGTCTTATAAGAGCAATCCTGGCAGCATGTGTGGGCCATGACATTCTGTAAAGTGTTGTAAGGCTGCAAAGACACTTCTTGTCCATGCCTTTTTCTGGAAAAATAAAGCTCTGGAATTGTAGCTCTTAACTTTTTTGGACTGGACTGAGAGGCCTTGGAAAATCCAACACAGATGTAGTGGGGGGCTGCCCTGGGCATTATAGGATGTTCAGCAGCATTCCTAAACTCTACTGACTACTAAAAGTCAGTAGCACCCTTTCAGCTGGGTCAACCAAAACTGCATCTAGGTATTGTCAACTGACTCTAGAGGGCAAATCACATTTGGTTACAAAAACACTGACCTAAGGGAAGCCAGAGAAGTGTACATATGGGAACAAGTTTGCATATGATTTAAGGGTGCTTTTAGACCTCTTTAAAACTACCCACAGGGATCCCAGGTTAAGAACCTTTGTTTGTTCTAGTATTTGATTATCTTTTCTATATTGCTGTTTGGTATATTTTTGTTATCAGGTATATACATCTTGTCTCCTAACCAGAATGGAAGCCCTGTGAACAGAAGGGAGCATATCAAATGTTGTCTTAGCATATTGTGTGCATCGTAATAGCTCTCTGTAAATACTGATTGACTGATTGAAAGAGCAATGGAGACTTCCTGAGGATAAACATTCCTTCCTGGGAAGCAGTGCAGTGAAAGGGTTCAGAGCACAAACTGGCTCCTCTCACCCCATCAGACAGACAGTAGCTTTGCTCCTAATAAGGAACTACGTTAAATTTGTATAAAGTTACATAAACTCTCTAAGCCTCAGGTCTTCATTCTAAAATAAGGAAACCATAGTGTTCTTGTGGGCATAGAAAAGGTTATGCAAAGCATTTGGCACAAAAAGTGTTCTATAAATATTAGTTATCACTGCTACTCCTATAGTTCCCCTAGAGCAGGCAGTGCTTGATGTGGTGGCCAGGCAGGTTTGGGAGGACCTGGGGTATCTCAAGGCAGTGAAGTAGGCAGCAGACGGGTTTGCTGCTGTGTATGTGCATGTTTGGGGAGGGGAGGGTATGAATTGCTTGGCTAAGGTTGGAATCTAGAACTCAGCCACTGAGGACGGTTCACTTGGCTCCATGGTCCCCAGTGCCTCCATCTGTAAAGGTGCTTCTGGGAGGTGGAGGATGCTGCTGGCCTCTCCACCAGAAGGCTCAGAGGGGCTACAATTACTGATGTGTATTGGTTTTTCAGGGCACCTTAGCAGCAGGAAGCAAACATTGCATATTTTCAGGAGCAGTAAGTAAACGATGTACCTTCCCCTGCAGGATAATTAGAACCAACGAGTTTGTACTGTGAAATAAGGTAGGGAGCCAGTTGTTCAGAAAGCACTCAACACAGCCACTCGACAGGGGTCCCCTGGAGGGCCCTGGAGGTGTGTGGAACTGGGGCACTGTAGGTGGAACCGTACCCTCTCCCCCTAGGAAAAAGAGTAGCCTTCAGACAAAATGTACTAACCAGCTCTTGGTTCCTTCTGCCAGAGCTGCTTGGAGATGAGCTCCCTGCCCAATTAGGCAGCCTCTGTGGAGACTGCTCTCATCAAGCCTTGTTAAGAGGGAAAATAACAGAATGTGCTCACTGCTTTCAAATTTACTTTGAAGCTTGCATTTATCTGCCAGAAGGAAATGTTTTTCTTTTCCCTGAGCTGGTAGGTAAGCCCTGGAATTAACAGGCGTTGTTTCTCCAAATACTGCTCAGTTCAACACTGTCATAATTCCTTTTTATTGCTAGGGATTAATGATCAGGAAAAGGAAGGCTCTTCATAGGGCATACAGACATGGAGAAGTGTTTGATAAGAAAACTCTCAAATCCCACCCAGAGTCTGAAGGTTCAGGGTTTTGTAAACTGCTTCCCAAGCACCATGAAATCACTGGAAACAGGTGACTGAGACAGACAGTTGCTGCATTAACCACCCTGGTCTCATACTACCTTGTCAACAACTACTTATAGAATGATTGATAAATGAGATAACTTACAAACACACTTAAGCATAATATCTAGCACATGGTGAAAAAATTAGGTTTTATCAATATTATTTTTATCTGCAAAAGATATTGGTTTTCTGCTCAGGATTCATTCACTATTCTTCTGGTCATAGTATCCCTTTTTCAATCATGTATTATGGGAGAACTGGCCCAGTCATAGTGCCCCACCTCCTTGGCCATAGAGCTTGGTTTAGAGATGGACATGTGACTTAAACTTAAAGGAAAAGCCCTTCCCTGACATTTTTCAAACAGGAGCTGGAAGCAGAGCTCTCTTTTTACCTCTGCATGTGAAGTTGTTACAGTGTAGGCCCAGAGCTATCTGTAGCCATAGTTTTACCTTGTGGGACAGGTGACCAAGAAAAAAAAGCTAAAAAATAGGTAAACATTCAAAGATGGACATATTTATACATATACACACATATATACATATATATACACACACACATATATATATACATATATATGCCATATAGAATTAATATATAGTATTACATATATACACACAAATGGGGGCATACATACATATATATCAATGAAAGAAAAATTTTAAAATTCCTCATTCCAGTAGTTCCTGAGCCCATCCCTACCTGTAAGGTTCTTTGCCTTGGACATGTGAGTCTACAACTATTCCCTTCTGTGTTTAACTTATTCAAGATGACTTTTAATCTCTTGATGGCCATTTGGAAATATAAGGATAATTCAAGCACAGCCCCTGCTCTTAAGGAATTTCATTTCATGGAGGAGGCAGAAGCATAAATAAATATCTTAATTGTCACAGTTTCAGTAGCAAAACTGTGTCCTGGACAACAGCCTGCATCAGAAAACCACTCTCCTAACTTGTCTCTCTCTTCTGGACTCCTAATTTCTAGTCTATGATGACCCAAGAGTTGTCTGGACTCTGAGCATACAATTACAAGGAGTATCAGCTAGAATTTATTTTGCTTAGTTCCCATGACACTTGGAGTTCCCTCTGGCTTTTGAGCTTTTAGTAAATGATGATGGCTTTGCAGATGGTGCAGGACTTTCTTCCTGAGAATAAGAATGGTTGAATCACCTTTAAAAGGAGTTCTGTAAAGGGAATTCTTAAGATCCACAGACTCTGGGGGTGTGTGTCCATGAATAGGTTTAAGGATGGGCAATGTTATACATAATTTCTAAGGCACATGAGCTTTTAGTGGGGAAGAGTCCACAGCCTTTGTCAGATTATTGAAGAGGTCACCCCCAAAAAATGCTTAACAGGAAGGTCTTATAAAAGAATTCTCCAAATGTGAAGTGATGGTGAGGAGGAATGAAAAAAGAATCTTCAAGTCTGCCTTGGGCATCTAGAACAAATGAGGGAATTTCTCCTTGCAAGTCTGAAGAATAAGGAGAACCTAGTCATCTGAGAGTCACAAAGCAATGGCATCCTTTCAAGAAGAGCTTTTCTGGACGTCCGACCAAGGACCTCTCCCAGTTTCAAGAGTGAAGGAAGATCACTCTTAGATTTCCAGTCAGATGATAATGGGGTTAAAATACCAATATTTGACACAGCTTTTGCCTGAAATGACCTCCCTATCATCATATGACTTTCTCATGTACTTTAGAGCTTTGTGAAGTTGTTTCCCCTTGTTACTGAGGCTTCCTGTCACTACACTATTTTAAATGGCACAATCACATTCCTAATCCTGATACTTGTTATTCACTTATCCAATTTTATTTATCTTCTAGTACACATTATGCATTGAGATGTCATTTATTGATTCATGTAGTTTAGTCACATATTTATTTATATTTATTTTCTATCTTCCTTTGGAGAATGTAAGGTTCATGACAAAAGGAACTATGACTTGTTCATATGTTGTATTTCCAGCACTGAAAACAGTTCCAGGCACATAGCATTTGTTGAGTCAATGAATAAATAAAATAATATCTTCTCTGTGTTCTTCTGCCTATCTAAGTATTAAATGTACTTTCTCCTTCTTGTAAACACAGCATAGCATGAAAGCACAGACTGTAGCATCAGATAACTTGGCCTGAATCTTGGCTTTGCCCTTAAAAGATCTTCACTGATAGTAGTTACAAGGATAAATGAGATGAAGAAGGCTTACTTGTCTTGAGAGAGGCATGAAAACAGCCTAATCTCTTCAACCCAATTCTACAGATAGAGAGGGTCTATTACAGGTTAAGAATTGACCTTGAGTTTCACTCGTAGCTCTGCCTCATGCTACCTGGCTACCTTGGCCAAATTACTTGACTTCTCATGGTTTAGTT
>NW_007132949.1:0-718 GCF_000164805.1 Carlito syrichta | reverse complement strand
AGTTGTTTCCCTTTCTTACTGAGGCTTCCTGTCACTACACTATTTTAAATGGCACAATCACATTCCTAATCCTGATACTTGTTATTCACTTATCCAATTTTATTTATCTTCTAGTACACATTATGCATTGAGATGTCATTTATTGATTCATGTAGTTTAGTCACATATTTATTTATATTTATTTTCTATCTTCCTTTGGAGAATGTAAGGTTCATGACAAAAGGAACTATGACTTGTTCATATGTTGTATTTCCAGCACTGAAAACAGTTCCAGGCACATAGCATTTGTTGAGTCAATGAATAAATAAAATAATATCTTCTCTGTGTTCTTCTGCCTATCTAAGTATTAAATGTACTTTCTCCTTCTTGTAAACACAGCATAGCATGAAAGCACAGACTGTGGCATCAGATAACTTGGCCTGAATCCTGGCTTTGCCCTGAAAAGATCTTCACTGATAGTAGTTACAAGGATAAATGAGATGAAGAAGGCTTACTTGTCTTGAGAGAGGCATGAAAACAGCCTAATCTCTTCAACCCAATTCTACAGATAGAGAGGGTCTATTACAGGTTAAGAATTGACCTTGAGTTTCACTCATAGCTCTGCCTCATGCTACCTGGCAACCTTGGCCAAATTACTTGACTTCTCATGGTTTAGTTTTTTCAACTTTCAAACAGCACCTCTCTCAGGATCTCTGTGACATGATGCACACTTAACACA
>NW_007132948.1:0-824 GCF_000164805.1 Carlito syrichta | reverse complement strand
CAAAAGCTTTTCTGCATCTAGTGATATGATCATGTGGTTTTGTTTGACATCTGTTGATGTATTTAATTACATTTATGGTTTTACGAATATGAACCAGCTTGCATGCCAGGAATGAAGCTACTGGGTCATGGTGGATGATTTTTGAGATGTATTGCTGAATCCGGTTTGCTAGGATCTTGTTGAGAATTTTAGCATCTATGTTCATCAAAGATATTGGCCTGTAGTTCTCTTTCTATGTTGGATCTTTACCTGGCTTGGGTATCAATGTGATGTTGGCTTCGTAAAATGATTTGGGGAGAGTTCCATCTTTTTCAATCACCTGGAATACCTTCAGTAGGATTGGTATCAGCTCCTTCTTAAATGTCTTGTAGAATTCTGCTGGAAAGCCATCTGGACCAGGGCTTTTTTTGTAGGAAGTTTTCTTATTACGTGGTCAATTTCCTTGAGTGTTATTGGTTTATTTAGGGTCTCAATTTCTTCTTGTTCCAACCTAGGTAGGTTGTGTGATGTCAGAAAGTCTTCCATTTCCTTCTGGTTTTCAAGTTTGTTTCCATATAAGTGTACGTAGTAGTCTCTAATGATCTTTTGTATTTCTTCAGGGTCAGATGTGACTTCATCTTTTGTGTTTCTGATTATGCTTATTTGGTTTTTTTCTCGTTTTTTTCTTGGTCAGTCTAGCTAGGGGACCATCAATCTTGTTTACCCTTTCGAAGAACCAGCTTTTTGTTTCATTGATTTTTTGTATTATCTTTTTGTCTTCTATGTCCTGGATTTGGGCTTTTATTTTGGTGATCTGGATTCTTCTGCTGAAATTAGGGTTTTTG
>NW_007132947.1:0-850 GCF_000164805.1 Carlito syrichta | reverse complement strand
TTTTCTGCATCTAGTGATATGATCATGTGGTTTTGTTTGACATCTGTTGATGTATTTAATTACATTTATGGTTTTACGAATATGAACCAGCCTTGCATGCCAGGAATGAAGCTACTGGATCATGATGGATGATTTTTGAGATGTATTGCTGAATCCGGTTTGCTAGGATCTTGTTGAGAATTTTAGCATCTATGTTCATCAAAGATATTGGCCTGTAGTTCTCTTTCTTTGTTGGATCTTTACCTGGCTTGGGTATCAATGTGATGTTGGCTTCGTAAAATGATTTGGGGAGAGTTCCATCTTTTTCAATCGCCTGGAATACCTTCAGTAGGATTGGTATCAACGCCTCCTTAAATGTCTTGTAGAATTCTGCTGGAAAGCCATCTGGACCAGGGCTTTTTTTTGTAGGAAGTTTTCTTATTACGTGGTCGATTTCCTTGATTGTTATTGGTCTATTTCGGGTCTCAATTTCTTCTTGTTCCAACCTAGGTAGGTTGTGTGATGTCAGAAAGTCTTCCATTTCCTTCTGGTTTTCAAGTTTGTTTCCATACAAGTGTACGTAGTAGTCTCTAATGATCTTTTGTATTTCTTCAGGGTCAGATGTGACTTCATCTTTTGTGTTTCTGATTATGCTTATTTGTTTTTCTCGTTTTTTCTTGGTCAGTCTAGCTAGGGGGACCATCAATCTTGTTTACCCTTTCGAAGAACCAGCTTTTTGTTTCATTGATTTTTTGTATTATCTTTTTGTCTTCTATGTCCTGGATTTGGGCTTTTATTTTGGTGACCTGGATTCTTCTGCTGAAATTAGGGTTTTTGTGGTCTTGCTTTTCCAGCTTCTTTAGGTGGCTTG
>NW_007132946.1:0-850 GCF_000164805.1 Carlito syrichta | reverse complement strand
ACCAGCCTTGCATGCCAGGAATGAAGCTACTGTCATGATGGATGATTTTTGAGATATATGCTGAATCCGGTTTGCTAGGATCTTGTTGAGAATTTTAGCATCTCTGTTCATCAAAGATATTGGCCTGTAGTTCTCTTTCTTTGTTGGATCTTTACCTGGCTTGGGTATCAATGTGATGTTGGCTTCATAAAATGATTTGGGGAGAGTTCCATCTTTTTCAATCACCTAGAATACCTTCAGTAGGATTGGTATCAGCTCCTCCTTAAATGTCTTGTAGAATTCTGCTGGAAAGCCATCTGGACCAGGGCTTTTTTTGTAGGAAGTTTTCTTATTACGTGGTCGATTTCCTTGATTGTTATTGATCTATTTAGGGTCTCAATTTCTTCTTGTTCCAACCTAGGTAGGTTGTGTGATGTCAGAAAGTCTTCCATTTCCTTCTGGGTTTCAAGTTTGTTTCCATACAAGTGTATGTAGTAGTCTCTAATGATCTTTTGTATTTCTTCAGGGTCAGATGTGACTTCATCTTTTGTGTTTCTGATTATGCTTATTTGGTTTTTTTCTCGTTTTTTCTTGGTCAGTCTAGCTAGGGGACCATCAATCTTGTTTACCCTTTCGAAGAACCAGCTTTTTGTTTCATTGATTTTTTGTATTATCTTTTTGTCTTCTATGTCCTGGATTTGGACTTTTATTTTGGTGATCTGGATTCTTCTGCTGAAATTAGGGTTTTTGTGGTCTTGCTTTTCCAGCTTCTTTAGATGGCTTGTTAGGTTGTTAGTTTGTATTCCTTTCATTTTCTTCATGTGTGTTTGTAGGGATATAGAATTCCCCCTTACTACAGCTTCAAGGCATC
>NW_007132945.1:0-7008 GCF_000164805.1 Carlito syrichta | reverse complement strand
CAGGGAAATGGCCCAAACCTAAACAAGAGAATGATAGCAGCACATTCTTCCTAGGGACCATAACAGCAATCATTGTACTGTTTCCTTCTACTGAGAAAAATTGTGCCCTAGTAATTTCCTACAATTTATGTTCTAAAAGCCAAGGAGAACAAAAATTGTAATAGTAGAAGAATTATGTGAGAATTGTATCCCTTGAGCTATTAGTTCACAGAGACCAGCACTCTCCTTTAATCTTTTCTGGGCCATCATTTTTTCTAGACTCACTCCCATTCTCCCAATAAATAGTCCTATTTTTCACATTGGAAATTGAATGACACATTACGCAGTGCTACCCAGGAATGATCAGTTATACTGTATCTGCATATCTACTCACTTGCCTGTGTAAAAATCTGCTAAATTTGGAAATCTAATGCATATCTGCTTCCAGTATTTCTTTCTCTTTTTTTCCCCTTTTTTATTTTGTTTTTTTTTTCTTCTAGGAAGCTCCTAGTATTTCTGAAAAGTAATAATGTGTGCCTTTAATTTTCCTAATCATGCTAGCCTATTGGACCATGATATAGACAGCCTTGTGCAACTGTCTACTTCCACTTGATATCTTGGTTAACATTTTTTATTTCAACATTATGAAATCTCTGTTACTTTCATTAGCTGAATATAGCCTTCTTTGGGGTACAAAAATTTTATACTTAGTATTATTAGAAAATGTCTAGTTTCTACTCTTTAGGTGGAATTTTCTTTACATTATGAAACACACTTTGTGTGATACTTTGTTAACAGTAAAATTTCTAAACATCTTACATTTCATTGATAAATATTTTTGTTATTCAAATTATGGCAGCAATAAATTCAGCTATCTTTGGGCTCAAACAATTTTGTTTCTGCCTCACCCTTCAAACAATCCAGGCAAAGTGTTTCTATTTTGAGAATCTTAATCCCAGCCTTCCACTCAGCTAGGAAAGTCCTATGTTCCTCCCATAATCTTTACACCTCACTAGAATTCCTAATCTATTGCCGTTAAACTGTACCCTAAACTTAATAAAATTACTGAGAAGAAAGGAAGAAGGAAAATAAACCAAGCTTCCAGCACATTCATTATTGGTTTTGAAGGAAAGCATCATATCTAGAGCTTTTATTTCTGGCCTTCCAATCAGCTCCTGCAATGAACATGGAGTTGGCTGTGTTCTGAATGGTGTTTTCGCTGTGTTCTTGTTCTCTCATAGAATTTCAATCCTCTGAAAGCTGCAACCAGTTTCTCATAGTTGTGTGTGTGACTTCCTTCACAGCACACCTGGAACATGGTAGGATACCAACACATATTTATGAAATTTGGGGATCAGTCAAATTATAATAGCAGTGAAGAATAATATTTGATCAAGAAATTCTGTGTTTCTATCCATTCATGCAATTGTAAATAGAATGTTTGACTTTGAAAATGATGTACAATTTCACTATTAATATGAGAAGAATAATTCCACCTACTTACAGAAAAAATGCACCAAAGAAAGAACCATTTTATATTTGTTTTGACTGAAATTTTCTTTCAAACCAAAACAAATTAGAAAACAACTTAGAAATTTATTTTGTCCCAAGTACTCTATGAACATTAATTTTTACTATAGAATATATTCATGAAAACTACCCTGCAAAATAAGCACAAACATGGCCTCCATTTCTGAGATGGTTAAAAGGAATTCCAAAGAAATTACATAAATTGCTGGGAATCACTCATCTAGAAAGTCACAGGCCTTGTCTGCATCTAGGTAGGTAATTGGAGCATGAGTTAGCATTGTGCTATTACTCACACATACAAATTCTGAAAGATTTTATATTTAGCAATTCAATAACAGTAGAAGACAAAGCTGAGAGAGTGAAAGACCACATTTAGAAGTAAGTAACTGCCTCAGAATTCTCTCCACTAACATCCTAAGTGGTCCACTGGGCATCCTGACAAGCATTCCTGTAGTGGCAGAATGGGATCCAGTCTCTGCTCCAGGGCCAACAATGGGTCCAGAGCAACAATATAGTTCCTAAAAATCAGGGTCCCTCAAAATAGTTTTCCCTCAACAGGGACAGTAGTGCTTCTGTTTTTCAACTGCTAAATTAAGCTATTTGACTCTAGATAACTTCATCTCAGATGACAGAATTTTATGTTAATTTCATTAAGTCCATGTTCTGATGTAATTTGTTCCTAAGATTAAAGTCTCCACCAGCTTTTATACCATCAGATTTAGGCAGCCCAAGAGGCAGAAAAGTATAGAAATACAAAAGATGAAGATGGTGGCTTCTAAATTTCATATAGTTGCATACAGTTGGTGTCACCTAATGTATGACAGACGCCAAGGAGCAACAGTCTCCCTGAGGCATGTGTTAGAATCTGGATTCTACAGATGCCTTCAACCCTGAGCTTAGGAAATTTGGTGTCCTGGATTTTCCCTTCCTGTCCTTACCCTTGGGAGTTCTCCTGGGGTAGTCAAGAGTTCTACTAGACCTACTTTCCACTCCCTGTGGGCTTCTTTACTGAAACTTTTGGTGAAATGATTACTTCCCCAGAGTGTGAGGTGGGGCATAGAGGTGCCTGCTCTGGACTCAACTCAGGAGGTGCCGAAGGTACCCCCAGGAGAAGTGGCCACTGAGGAAGAATAGGACTGATTCCTGTCTGTAGTTTCTTTCTCTCCTGTCATCCCACTTCGGGGATCCACCTCCAGAAACACTTCAGTCTACTGCTTTCCCTTAAAGCCAAAAACAGAAATACCAAGTCTCCTGGTGGCAGATTCCATGCTTTGGGCCTGGTACCCGAAGACTGTCCCTGCCACCCACCTTTGGAGTCTTGAACCCCAAGACTTCCTGACACCTTCCACTGCATGATCCTATGACAAACCATGATGTTACAGTAACACCTCAGCCTTTGATCAGGTATAATGGGAGTTTTCCCTTCAAATCTCTTTGGACATTTTACTTGTGACTTCTCCATGAAATTGTACAAAATGCAAGATTCTTTGTCATCTGTGTTCCTGTTGTTGCTATAGGGTAAGGATAAAGCACTAGGAAAGACTGGCTAGTTGCAAGTGCCAAGACTGGTATGGAAAACCCTGTCACCTGAATTTACTGGTTTCAGGGACATGGTGTCTACTCAAGGTGGGCAGGGGTCACCAAAGAAGTCATACATGCCAGGTCACTCATGCACTGGGTCTTTGTTGGGAGCCGGCCATGGAGGTTCACCGATTATTAGGGTATCAGGTGGGCTGTTGACCCCAGGACTGCTAGGTGAGTCCAGGAGCTGAAAAACCCATTTCCTTCCACCTTGTTTAGCACTATAGCCAGAAAAAACTTCTGCACAGCCAAGCATAAACACAATGATGCTGGAAACAGTGAAAGCTAGCTTTAGAGTAGTATCATCCTTACTTTCCACTTCCCAGTTTGTGGTTTTGGCTTTTTAAGTTAATAGTTTGATTCTGAGTCATGTCGAGAGGGCTTGTTTCTAGGTTACAAGTGGTATTTGTCATTATAGTTTAATTTTAAATTACTGTGATTGTGTAGTAGTTGTGATCATTGAAGTAGTTTTTTTATTAAACATAAAATTAAGTTTTACATGATTTAGAAATAAGGTTTAAATTAGAAATAGGTTTTTAGGAACCAGGAAACAAAAAGAAGAAAAACCTCCTATGTGAAGGAATGTACACCTGCAGTGTCTCAGGAGGATTACTTGCTGAACTTTGCTCAGAAGAAGTGCTTGGTGAACCTTGCTCTGTTCAAGCTGGAAGACAGCACACATGAAAGACTTTATATTCCTGGACTTATATTCTTGGATTTAATACTTATATTTACATAATTATGATAGTATAAGTTTAGGTTTATTAATATAGTTAGCATTAAGTAAGGTTATATGATTGTAGAAGCTAGAAGTTTTATGTTAGAATATATTTGGTTAAAATCATTCTGGTGGTTTTGGGTTTAGGCATTGAATGGTGTTATTTCAAGACAATGTAAAGCTGTAAAACAATTAAAGGGCACACAAGATACTGGCTTGGGGAAACATTAAGCAAGCATAAGAAACAAAAAGACAATTTGTGGTTTGTTCTCTCTCATGCTTGAGAAAACATCTGCTTGACAGTGAGGAGCGTCATTTGTGCACCTGGACCTGTTCACCTGAAAGGCACATGCTACCCTTTGTGTCTGGAGCTGGACTCCTGCAGGTCTCCAAGAGAGATAGCCAACAAGCAGTAGTTCTGAAAACTTAGTCTGGAAAATTCTTCTGTTGATGGCCCTGGCACACCTTCCCTTGAGTCAATCCAATGGCCTTGACACTCTTTTCACCTACAAGTTGCTCTAGTGTATCTCAGCATCTCCCCTTCTCAAATATTCCTATAATATTTGGCATCCAGCAATCTAGATCCTCTGTCTCTCTCAGGTGTACATAAATCCCAGGAAGCATCCCTTCAACCTTAAAATTCTCCAGAACCTATATTTCTAGTGAGCATAGCTGAGATGAATACTGGGGAGGAGGATGAAGGGAGTTTTCACCTGGGCACAGGAAAACTAACCACCCAGTACTTATGGTGCATCCCTTCTGTTCTCCAATTCCAGAGTGGGCTTGCTTTGTTGCAGACCTTAATCCAACTTGGTGGTTTTCTAAGTCCCCTTATCCCTCAACAGGAAAAGGAACTGAATAGTTGTAGCTTCCATAACCTGTGGTTGACAAGGACCAGTGACAAAAGACCTATGCCCAGTATTTTTGAAGTTCAGAAAATGGTAGCTGTGAGGCAGGTTTGTGCACTGCTTACCAACTTGCCTGAATCTGGTAAGACAGAAAACAGCAACCAGCAAGTGATATGCAGTAAGATTATGCTCAAAGGTAGGCAGTAAAGGGCAGCAGAAGCCTAGAATACATTGTGGGTTGATCTCCAATAGCTCAGATGGCTGCCTTGAGTACCCCTGAATGTGGAGCCCCAAACAGCAACACACCTTGGGTTTTTCCTCCTTCCCTATTTCCTCTACTTCCACTAAAATTCCTCTCACCAGTAACCATTTTATTTTTAATGCATATTCTTGTATCATTCAGTCTTCTGATATGTGTTATATTCTTTTGTGTAGGTATATTTCAATTTGTGTAACATTATTGCATTTTACACCTTAGGTTAATTCCTCTCATTTGAAAGCTTCTGATATATAGTTTGTCATCTTATATGCACATTTTATCTGCTGCTTTCAACTCTGGCACACAAACCTGTTTGATTCTCTGCCACATGTTACCTCTCTATTGACCCATGTTGGACATTCACATAGTCACTTAGTCACCAATAGCAAATACAATAGCCATTTATGAACCTGTTAGATAATTTCTACACTAATTTTCACATTTTTCTTTTAATAAATTTCCTCATGAAAATGATGATCAGACATCTCTTTTGTATTGGTTTATCCACTTTTTTTCCTTCAAATGTTCTGTCTTCTTTCAAAATTATTCTGAGTAATTTTAAGAGAGACGCTAAACCAAATGTAATACTAGAGCCACTCTGGTTTTCTTTAGCTTAATCTGTAACTCATAATTCCATCAATCTAGAAAGTCAGAAAAATGCTACTAATTGAACTTGTCTTTGCCCTAAGAGACTACCAATTAAAAAATATATACGTATTTCAGATATTAAAATGGAAAAGACTTACCTTCAAAGTTGATTACATTTATATATCCACCTTTTTGTTTTCAACTCTTAGTGTCATATTATTTTGTTCACTTCTTGTAAATTGCAAAGAGCTTAACATTGTCATTTTTTAAACATATCAGTATGTTTATATTTGCCTTTTCACCTAGTAGTTCAATACATTGAAAAGATTATGTAAGTCAGAAAATCATCTTCCCCACTCCTCCAGTTTCTATAAGGTGTAATTTCCCATAAATAACGTCATCGTCCTGTCTCATCTTTTAGTTCTGCCTACAGTTTAAGTGGTTATTTGTGACAGGCATTCAGTGAAGGGTATATTCTGCTTTACCTTATTTAGTTCTCAATGGGAAACTGGCACAGACAACTACCCAAGCCAAGAATATTCTGTTTGAAGAGTTTGGGTGGAGGTGTGTACATAAAAGTCTGATCCCTCCCCTTTTATCCTCTTTAAAAGCCCGGTTTGTTTGGAAAATATGCTTTGTAGTCATTTTAAGCTGGCCTTCATGATCTCCATTTTGTAGTGGCACAGCGTAACTTGGGGTGGTCAGAGGCTGTGCCATCTGACTGTGAATAGATGGGCAAATGTCACTTTACCATTCACTGTTAAGAAATTCCTTTTTGGTGCAAATTTAAGACTCATCTTCTCATCTGATTTTTTTAAGGCTTATCTTCTCATCTGATTTTTTATAGATGTGATTTTTGTGTGTGTCTCCTTTCTTTCAAATCATCTACTATAACCAACTTAAACTCTATACTGATTATTCCATAACTTATTTAGTTTTACTTATTAACATAGATCAACATATCTATATATTGTATAAAACATTCCATTTCATAAAACATTTTAACTTCTTAAAATATAACCATGTCCTATGCAGTCTTTTCAACCATATTTTTTGTCTGAATATTGTATCTTTAAGATGCAGCCAGACTTTTGAGTATTTTTGCAATTTACTTATTTGAAGTCTTGTAAAATATTTTCTTTTATGAATATACCATAGTAATTTTCACCTACTCTCCTCATAATGGACCTTTGGACCCTCCCTTCTCACCAGAAGTTTGTTACTATTAACAGTAAAATTGCCAGCATCCTTTTCAATGTTTCCTGCCATAAATGTGCAAGAATCTCTCTTGGGAATATACCTTGAAATGGAATCAATAGATTTTGAGATCTGTGAGTTGCAGCTTTCTCAGACAACAAATTGTTTTTCTTTTCTTTTTTAAAAATTTATTTATTGTGCAGACAATGTCTTGCCAAGTTGCCCAGGTTGGTCTAAAAGCACTGGGATAAGGTATTCCTCTGGCCTCTGCCTCCAAAAGTGCAGAGATTACAGGCATGAAACATCAC
>NW_007132944.1:0-5120 GCF_000164805.1 Carlito syrichta | reverse complement strand
CAGGGAAATGGCCCAAACCTAAACAAGAGAATGATAGCAGCACATTCTTCCTAGGGACCATAACAGCAATCATTGTACTGTTTCCTTCTACTGAGAAAAATTGTGCCCTAGTAATTTCCTACAATTTATGTTCTAAAAGCCAAGGAGAACAAAAATTGTAATAGTAGAAGAATTATGTGAGAATTGTATCCCTTGAGCTATTAGTTCACAGAGACCAGCACTCTCCTTTAATCTTTTCTGGGCCATCATTTTTTCTAGACTCACTCCCATTCTCCCAATAAATAGTCCTATTTTTCACATTGGAAATTGAATGACACATTACGCAGTGCTACCCAGGAATGATCAGTTATACTGTATCTGCATATCTACTCACTTGCCTGTGTAAAAATCTGCTAAATTTGGAAATCTAATGCATATCTGCTTCCAGTATTTCTTTCTCTTTTTTTCCCCTTTTTTATTTTGTTTTTTTTTTCTTCTAGGAAGCTCCTAGTATTTCTGAAAAGTAATAATGTGTGCCTTTAATTTTCCTAATCATGCTAGCCTATTGGACCATGATATAGACAGCCTTGTGCAACTGTCTACTTCCACTTGATATCTTGGTTAACATTTTTTATTTCAACATTATGAAATCTCTGTTACTTTCATTAGCTGAATATAGCCTTCTTTGGGGTACAAAAATTTTATACTTAGTATTATTAGAAAATGTCTAGTTTCTACTCTTTAGGTGGAATTTTCTTTACATTATGAAACACACTTTGTGTGATACTTTGTTAACAGTAAAATTTCTAAACATCTTACATTTCATTGATAAATATTTTTGTTATTCAAATTATGGCAGCAATAAATTCAGCTATCTTTGGGCTCAAACAATTTTGTTTCTGCCTCACCCTTCAAACAATCCAGGCAAAGTGTTTCTATTTTGAGAATCTTAATCCCAGCCTTCCACTCAGCTAAGAAAGTCCTATGTTCCTCCCATAATCTTTACACCTCACTAGAATTCCTAATCTATTGCCGTTAAACTGTACCCTAACTTAATAAAATTACGGAGAGAAAGGAGAGAAATAACCAGCTTCCAGCACATTCATTATTGTTTGAAGAAAGCATCATATCTAGAGCTTTTATTTCTGGCCTTCCAATCAGCTCCTGCAATGAACATGGAGTTGGCTGTGTTCTGAATGGTGTTTTCGCTGTGTTCTTGCTCTCTCATAGAATGTCAATCCTCTGAAAGCTGCAACCAGTTTCTCATAGTTGTGTGTGTGACTTCCTTCACAGCACACCTGGAACATGGTAGGATACCAACACATGTTTATGAAATTTGGGGATCAGTCAAATTATAATAGCAGTGAAGAATAATATTTGATCAAGAAATTCTGTGTTTGTATCCATTCATGCTATTGTAAATAGAATGTTTGACTTTGAAAATGATGTACAATTTCACTATTAATATGAGAAGAATAATTCCACCTACTTACAGAAAAAAATGCACCAAAGAAGGAACCATTTTATATTTGTTTTGACTGAAATTTTCTTTCAAACCAAAACAAATTAGAAAACAATTTAGAAATTTATTTTGTCCCAGGTACTCTATGAACATTACTTTTTACTATAGAATATATTCATGAAAACTACCCTGCAAAATAAGCACAAACATGGCCTCCATTTCTGAGATGGTTAAAAGGAATTCCAAAGAAATTACATAAATTGCTGGGAATCACTCATCTAGAAAGTCACAGGCCTTGTCTGCATCTAGGTAGGTAATTGGAGCATGAGTTAGCATTGTGCTATTACTCACACATACAAATTCTGAAAGATTTTATATTTAGCAATTCAATAACAGTAGAAGACAAAGCTGAGAGAGTGAAAGACCACATTTAGAAGTAAGTAACTGCCTCAGAATTCTCTCCACTAACATCCTAAGTGGTCCACTGGGCATCCTGACAAGCATTCCTGTAGTGGCAGAATGGGATTCAGTCTCTGCTCCAGGGCCAACAATGGGTCCAGAGCAACAATATAGTTCCTAAAAATCAGGGTCCCTCAAAATAGTTTTCCCTCAACAGGGACAGTAGTGCTTCTGTTTTTCAACTGCTAAATTAAGCTATTTGACTCTAGATAACTTCATCTCAGATGACAGAATTTTATGTTAATTTCATTAAGTCCATGTTCTGATGTAATTTGTTCCTAAGATTAAAGTCTCCACCAGCTTTTATACCATCAGATTTAGGCAGCCCAAGAGGCATAAAAGTATAGAAATACAAAAGATGAAGATGGTGGCTTCTAAATTTCATATAGTTGCATACAGTTGGTGTCACCTAATGTATGACAGACGCCAAGGAGCAACAGTCTCCCTGAGGCATGTGTTAGAATCTGGATTCTACAGATGCCTTCAACCCTGAGCTTAGGAAATTTGGTGTCCTGGATTTTCCCTTCCTGTCCTTACCCTTGGGAGTTCTCCTGGGGTAGTCAAGAGTTCTACTAGACCTACTTTCCACTCCCTGTGGGCTTCTTTACTGAAACTTTTGGTGAAATGATTACTTCCCCAGAGTGTGAGGTGGGGCATAGAGGTGCCTGCTCTGGACTCAGCTCAGGAGGTGCCAGAGGTACCCCCAGGAGAGGTGGACACTGAGGAATAATAGGACTGATTCCTGTCTGTAACTTCTTTCTCTCGTGTCATCCCACTTCGGGGATCCACCTCCAGAAACACTTCAGTCTACTGCTTTCCCTTAAAGCCAAAAACAGAAATACCAAGTCTCCTGGTGGCAGATTCCATGCTTTGGGCCTGGTACCCGAAGACTGTCCCTGCCACCCACCTTTGGAGTCTTGAACCCCAAGACTTCCTGACACCTTCCACTGCATGATCCTATGACAAACCATGATGTTACAGTAACACCTCAGCATTTGATCAGGTATAATGGGAGTTTTCCCTTCAAATCTCTTTGGACATTTTACTTGTGACTTCTCCATGAAATTGTACAAAATGCAAGATTCTTTGTCATCTGTGTTCCTGTTGTTGCTATAGGGTAAGGATAAAGCACTAGGAAAGACTGGCTAGTTGCAAGTGCCAAGACTGGTATGGAAAACCCTGTCACCTGAATTTACTGGTTTCAGGGACATGGTGTCTACTCAAGGTGGGCAGGGGTCACCAAAGAAGTCATACATGCCAGGTCACTCATGCACTGGGTCTTTGTTGGGAGCCGGCCATGGAGGTTCACCGATTATTAGGGTATCAGGTGGGCTGTTGACCCCAGGACTGCTAGGTGAGTCCAGGAGCTGAAAAACCCATTTCCTTCCACCTTGTTTAGCACTATAGCCAGAAAAAACTTCTGCACAGCCAAGCATAAACACAATGATGCTGGAAACAGTGAAAGCTAGCTTTAGAGTAGTATCATCCTTACTTTCCACTTCCCAGTTTGTGGTTTTGGCTTTTTAAGTTAATAGTTTGATTCTGAGTCATGTCGAGAGGGCTTGTTTCTAGGTTACAAGTGGTATTTGTCATTATAGTTTAATTTTAAATTACTGTGATTGTGTAGTAGTTGTGATCATTGAAGTAGTTTTTTTATTAAACATAAAATTAAGTTTTACATGATTTAGAAATAAGGTTTAAATTAGAAATAGGTTTTTAGGAACCAGGAAACAAAAAGAAGAAAAACCTCCTATGTGAAGGAATGTACACCTGCAGTGTCTCAGGAGGATTACTTGCTGAACTTTGCTCAGAAGAAGTGCTTGGTGAACCTTGCTCTGTTCAAGCTGGAAGACAGCACACATGAAAGACTTTATATTCCTGGACTTATATTCTTGGATTTAATACTTATATTTACATAATTATGATAGTATAAGTTTAGGTTTATTAATATAGTTAGCATTAAGTAAGGTTATATGATTGTAGAAGCTAGAAGTTTTATGTTAGAATATATTTGGTTAAAATCATTCTGGTGGTTTTGGGTTTAGGCATTGAATGGTGTTATTTCAAGACAATGTAAAACTGTAAAACAATTAAGGGCACACAAGAAACTGGTTTGGGGAACATTAAGCAAGCATAAGAAACAAAAAGACAATTTGTGGTTGTTCTCTCTCATGCTTGAGAAAACATCTGCTTGACAGTGGGGGGCGTCATTTGTGCACCTGGACCTGTTCACCTGAAAGGCACATGCTACCCTTTGTGTCTGGAGCTGGACTCCTGCAGGTCTCCAAGAGAGATAGCCAACAAGCAGCAGTTCTGAAAACTTAGTCTGGAAAATTCTTCTGTTGATGGCCCTGGCACACCTTCCCTTGAGTCAATCCAACGCCTTGACACTCTTTTCACCTACAAGTTGCTGTAGTGTATCTCAGCATCTCCCCTTCTCAAATATTCCTATAATATTTGGCATCCAGCAATCTAGATCCTCTGTCTCTCTCAGGTGTACGTAAAATCCCAGGAAGCATCTCTTCAGCCTTAAAATTCTCCAGAACCTGTATTTCTAGTGAGCATAGTTGAGATGAATGCTGGGAAGGAAGATGAAGGGAGTTTTCACCTGGGCACAGGAAAACTAACCACCCAGTACTTATGGTGCATCCCTTCTGTTCTCCAATTCCAGAGTGGGCTTGCTTTGTTGCAGACCTTAATCCAACTTGGTGGCTTTCTAAGTCCCCTTGTTCTTCAACAGGAAAAGGAACTGAATAGCTGTAGCTTCCATAACCTGTGGTTGACAAGGACCAGTGACAAAAGACCTATGCCCAGTAATTTTTGAAGTTCAAAAAATGGTAGCTGTGAGGCAGGTTTGTGCACTGCTTACCAACTTGCCTGAATCTGGTAAGACAGAAAACAGCAACCAGCAAGTGATATGCAGTAAGATTATGCTCAAAGATAGGCAGTAAAGGGCAGCAGAAGCCTAGAATACATTGTGGGTTGATCTCCAATAGCTCAGATGGCTGCCTTGAGTACCCTGAATGTGGAGCCCCAAACAGCAACACACCTTGGGTTTTTCCTCCTTCCCTATTTCCTCTACTTCCACTAAAATTCCTCTCACCAGTAACCATTTTATTTTTAATGCATATTCTTGTATCATTCAGTCTTCTGCTATGTGTTATATTCTTTTGTGTAGGTATATTTCAATTTGTGTAACATTATTGCATTTTACACCTTA
>NW_007132943.1:0-804 GCF_000164805.1 Carlito syrichta | reverse complement strand
GGAATAATCTAAATATTAATTGCATCATTTATTTGTATTCATTGATTCTATTTTTTGTGAGATGCCTTATCATATAAGTAGCCCATATTTTTCAGATGTTTAAAATATTTTAGAATAATGTGTTGGCATTTTTGTTATTAGTATTTATTGGCTTTGTGATTTGTAATATCAATTCCTGGTTCATAAATGGTCTCTCGATCTTTTAAAAGGTGACTATAAAGAAAAAGAAATTCCTAATTTTACATATAACATTTATCAATCTTTTATTTTATATTTACTGTTTTTGTGACTTCTTTATCAGATTTTTCTTATCCCAAGAATATATTTTTAAAAAACACTCATGTATATTTTCTATCAATAATTTTAATGTATTGTATATAAAAAGTATCACCTTTATTTATTTGTTGGTGAGGAAATGTATCCGAGTTGAGACATAGTTCTAATTTAATACCCTATGTAGACAATTACTTGTTAAGTTCAATTTACTTAACAGTTCTTTGTTTTTTGTATATATAAAGAAGAGTGTAAAAGATGTGAGACAGGAAGACAGAGAGAGAAACAAAGAAAACGGAGGGAGAGATCTATAAGTAAATATAGCTATGTACACTAACATTCTAAAGTTCTGAAAAAGTTTGAATTTCTTTTATGTCTTGCAGTTCTCTTTCTCTAGTAAATTTATGCATATCTTGCAAAAAATTTATTATTTTAATTACTATATCTAATTACAATGTACTATTTTAATTACAATAACTTTCACATAGGTCAAATTCTACCATCTGTATTTTTCTTCAGCTATGTACTCTT
>NW_007132942.1:2230-5776 GCF_000164805.1 Carlito syrichta | reverse complement strand
CATTAAGCAAGCATAAGAAACAAAAAGACAATTTGTGGTTGTTCTCTCTCATGCTTGAGAAAACATCTGCTTGACAGTGGGGGGCGTCATTTATGCACCTGGACCTGTTCACCTGAAAGGCACATGCTACCCTTTGTGTCTGGAGCTGGACTCCTGCAGGTCTCCAAGAGAGATAGCCAACAAGCAGCAGTTCTGAAAACTTAGTCTGGAAAATTCTTCTGTTGATGGCCCTGGCACACCTTCCCTTGAGTCAATCCAACGCCTTGACACTCTTTTCACCTACAAGTTGCTGTAGTGTATCTCAGCATCTCCCCTTCTCAAATATTCCTATAATATTTGGCATCCAGCAATCTAGATCCTCTGTCTCTCTCAGGTGTACGTAAAATCCCAGGAAGCATCCCTTCAGCCTTAAAATTCTCCAGAACCTGTATTTCTAGTGAGCATAGTTGAGATGAATGCTGGGAAGGAGGATGAAGGGAGTTTTCACCTGGGCACTGGAAAACTAACCACCCAGTACTTATGGTGCATCCCTTCTGTTCTCCAATTCCAGAGTGGGCTTGCTTTGTTGCAGACCTTAATCCAACTTGGTGGCTTTCTAAGTCCCCTTGTTCTTCAACAGGAAAAGGAACTGAATCGCTGTAGCTTCCATAACCTGTGGTTGACAAGGACCAGTGACAAAAGACCTATGCCCAGTAATTTTTGAAGTTCAGAAAATGGTAGCTGTGAGGCAGGTTTGTGCACTGCTTACCAACTTGCCTGAATCTGGTAAGACAGAAAACAGCAACCAGCAAGTGATATGCAGTAAGATTATGCTCAAAGGTAGGCAGTAAAGGGCAGCAGAAGCCTAGAATACATTGTGGGTTGATCTCTAATAGCTCAGATGGCTGCCTTGAGTACCCCTGAATGTGAAGCCCCAAACAGCAACACACCTTGGGTTTTTCCTCCTTCCCTATTTCCTCTACTTCCACTAAAATTCCTCTCACCAGTAACCATTTTATTTTTAATGCATATTCTTGTATCATTCAGTCTTCTGATATGTGTTATATTCTTTTGTGTAGGTATATTTCAATTTGTGCAACATTATTGCATTTTACACCTTAGGTTAATTCCTCTCATTTGAAAGCTTCTGATATATAGTTTGTCATCTTATATGCACATTTTATCTGCTGCTTTCAACTCTGGCACACAAACCTGTTTTGAGTCTCTGCCACATGTTACCTCTCTATTGACTCATGTTGGACATTCACATAGTCACTTAGTCACCAATAGCAAATACAATAGCCATTTATGAACCTGTTAGATAATTTCTACACTAATTTTCACATTTTTCTTTTAATAAATTTCCTCATGAAAATGATGATCAGACATCTCTTTTGTATTGGTTTATCCACTTTTTTTCCTTCAAATGTTCTGTCTTCTTTCAAAATTATTCTGAGTAATTTTAAGAGAGACGCTAAACCAAATGTAATACTAGAGCCACTCTGGTTTTCTTTAGCTTAATCTGTAACTCATAATTCCATCAATCTAGAAAGTCAGAAAAATGCTACTAATTGAACTTGTCTTTGCCCTAAGAGACTACCAATTAAAAAATATATACGTATTTCAGATATTAAAATGGAAAAGACTTACCTTCAAAGTTGATTACATTTATATATCCACCTTTTTGTTTTCAACTCTTAGTGTCATATTATTTTGTTCACTTCTTGTAAATTGCAAAGAGCTTAACATTGTCATTTTTAAAACATATCAGTATGTTTATATTTGCCTTTTCACCTAGTAGTTCAATACATTGAAAAGATTATGTAAGTCAGAAAATCATCTTCCCCACTCCTCCAGTTTCTATAAGGTGTAATTTCCCATAAATAACGTCATCGTCCTGTCTCATCTTTTAGTTCTGCCTACAGTTTAAGTGGTTATTTGTGACAGGCATTCAGTGAAGGGTATATTCTGCTTTACCTTATTTAGTTCTCAATGGGAAACTGGCACAGACAACTACCCAAGCCAAGAATATTCTGTTTGAAGAGTTTGGGTGGAGGTGTGTACATAAAAGTCTGATCCCTCCCCTTTTATCCTCTTTAAAAGCCCGGTTTGTTTGGAAAATATGCTTTGTAGTCATTTTAAGCTGGCCTTCCTGATCTCCGTTTTGTAGTGGCACAGCGTAACTTGGGGTGGTCAGAGGCTGTGCCATCTGACTGTGAGTAGATGGGCAAATGTCACTTTGCCATTCACTGTTAAGAAATTCCTTTTTGGTGCAAATTTAAGACTCATCTTCTCATCTGATTTTTTTGAGGCTTATCTTCTCATCTGATTTTTTATCGATGTGATTTTTGTGTGTGTGTCCTTTCTTTCAAATCATCTATTATAACCAACTTAAACTCTATACTGATTATTCCATAACTTATTTAGTTTTACTTATTAACATAGATCAACATATCTATATATTTTATAAAACATTCCATTTCATAAAACATTTTAACTTCTTAAAATATAACCATGTCCTATGCAGTCTTTTCAACCATATTTTTTGTCTGAATATTGTATCTTTAAGATGCAGCCAGACTTTTGAGTATTTTTGCAATTTACTTATTTGAAGTCTTGTAAGATATTTTCTTTTATGAATATACCATAGTAATTTTCACCTACTCTCCTCATAATGGATCTTTGGACCCTCCCTTCTCACCAGAATTTTGTTACTATTAACAGTAAAATTGCCAGCATCCTTTTCAACGTTTCCTGCCATAAATGTGCAAGAATCTCTCTTGGGAATATACCTTGAAATGGAATCAATAGATTTTGAGATCTGTGAGTTGCAGCTTTCTCAGACAACAAATTGTTTTTCTTTTCTTTTTTAAAAATTTATTTATTGTGCAGACAAGGTCTTGCCAAGTTGCCCAGGTTGGTCTAAAAGCTCTGGGATAAGGTATTCCTCTGGCCTCTGCCTCCAAAAGTGCAGAGATTACAGGCATGAAACATCACCCCCAGAAACAAATTGTTTTTCAAAGTGATAATAGCAATAAACATTTATACTGACAGCACATAAAATACTCTAATTTTCCACATGTGCTCAAATAATTGGTATTGTCAGGTATTATAACATTGGCTTATTGAAAAGGTAAAAATAGCATCTAATTTTAACCTTGCTATGGAATAATCTAAATATTAATTACATCATTTATTTGTATTCATTGATTCTATTTTTTTGTGAGATGCCTTATCATATAAGTAGCCCATATTTTTCAGATGTTTAAAATATTTTAGAATAATGTGTTGGCATTTTTTTTATTAGTATTTATTGGCTTTGTGATTTGTAATATCAATTCCTGGTTCATAAATGGTCTCTTGATCTTTTAAAAGGTGACTATAAAAAAAAGAAATTCCTAATTTTACATATAACATTTATCAATCTTTTATTTTATATTTACTGTTTTTGTGACTTCTTTATCGGATTTTTCTTATCCCAAGAATATATTTTTAAAAAACACTCATGTATATTTTCTATCAATTGTTTTAATGTATTGTATATAAAAAGTATCACCTTTATTTATT
>NW_007132941.1:0-1075 GCF_000164805.1 Carlito syrichta | reverse complement strand
AAAGGCAGCTGCAAACAGCAGGATTACTCAACAGGAGAGGGGTGATTAAGTGATGATATATTCACTGCAATCATTAAAGATCAAGTTTTACAAAATGTTTAATGATTTGAAAATTATTGGCAAAATATATCTTAGAGAGGGAGACAGAAAAAAGTTACCAGAGCACATTAGAGTCCTACTTTGTAAGAAGACTTAAAGAATATAGTCTCAGGTACTTAGAAGGTTGAGGCAGAAGGATCACATGAGCCCAGGAGATTGAGGCCAGCCTGGGGAACATAGCAAGATCTTGTCTGTAAAAAAATAAAATAAAACAATAAAATAAGAATGTGACCACCAAAATGTTTCCTTTTTTCTTGTCCCTTTCTGCAGTGTCTTTGTTTTCTACAATGGTTACATATTATTTATGTTAATGCAGTGGGAAAAGACTGGGGCTATTAATCTATAGTAAAGACAACTTTGAAATAGGAGTTTCAGAAGTGTTCTGAGCAGCAAAGCGAGAATGTGATCCACCCAGAGACTGCTGTGAGAGGTAAATGTCAATTTAAATGCATTAGGTCTGAAATGTTGGGCTAAAAATTGGTCATTTTGTTTCAGCCACATAGACTTGGTTGCTATATGGCCACTGCTGAAAATTTTACCTACAAAAGCTTATCACAAACTGCACCAGTTTGCCAAGAGTTTTTCTGGCATTTGCCTACTCTTGACTCGTGCAATTAATAAATTCATAATTAATTAGACTCAACTTGCTGGCATAACTTCTTCTCATTTACTAGTCATAACACACACTTGGTCTTTCCACAAATGGATAGTGACATGCATCCATCCTATAGTATTATTTAGAACAGCAGTCCCCAACATCTTTGGAATCAGGGACTGGTTTTGTGGAAGGCTATTTTTCCACAAACCAGGAGGGGATGGTTTCTGGATGACTCAAGTGCATGACATTTATCGTGCACTTTATTTTTACTATTGAGTTGTAATATATAATGAATTAATCACACAACTCACTATTAAATAAGAGAGGTGAGGACTGAAGTGGTAAATAAAATAGTAGACAGGACATGCACAGACTAAG
>NW_007132940.1:0-3800 GCF_000164805.1 Carlito syrichta | reverse complement strand
CTCAACTTGCTGGCATAACTTCTTCTCATTTACTAGTCATAACACACACTTGGTCTTTCCACAAATGGATAGTGACATGCATCCATCCTATAGTATTATTTAGAACAGCAGTCCCCAACATCTTTGGAATCAGGGACTGGTTTTGTGGAAGGCTATTTTTCCACAAACCAGGAGGGGATGGTTTCTGGATGACTCAAGTGCATGACATTTATCGTACACTTTATTTTTACTATTGAGTTGTAATATATAATGAATTAATCACACAATTCACTATTAAATAAGAGAGGTGAGGACTGAAGTGGTAAATAAAATAGTAGACAGGACATGCACAGACTAAGATAAGTGTCACATTCTGACTTAAAACTTGCCACAAGATGCAGATGTGCAGTTGAAGTACATCAACTCATTTGCCACTCAATGATAGAGTTTTATATGTCTTCAAGCAAATAATTTATCATGGCTTCTGTGCAATCATACCTCAATGCTAATGTTAATTTATATTTTCAACCACTTCCCAGAGTTACCACCACTGCCTTGGCTCCACCTCAGATCACCAGGCATGAGATTCTCAAAAGGAGCAGGCAAACTAGATCCCTCACATGCAGAGCTCACAATAGGGTTTGTGCCCCTGTGAGAATGTAATGCCACCCTGATCTGACAGGAGATGAGGTTCATGCAGTAATGCGAGTGATGGGAGCATCTGTAAATATAGATAAAGCTTTGTGCTCTGGTCCACCTCTCACCTCCTGCTGTGTGGCCTCTTTCCTAACAGGCCATTCATGGTCTGGGGCTTGGGGACCCCAAAATAGAAAATATAATAAAAATCCTGGCTCCACCTGCTCATCCC
This sequence comes from Carlito syrichta, assembly GCF_000164805.1. NCBI lineage: Eukaryota > Metazoa > Chordata > Mammalia > Primates > Tarsiidae > Carlito > Carlito syrichta. Next base: position 2,953 of record NW_007132940.1, on the reverse strand, counting down.
TTCACAACCTCCTGGCCTCCACTGAAACTCTTCTTGTCTCCACAGCTTTTCCTTTGCCTGAACATTGTCTAGTTGAAATCACACATGTGCAGTTATTTTAGACTGGCTCCTTGCACTTAGTAACATGTATCAAAACCTCCTTAATGCTTTTCCATGTCCCAAGAGCTCATTTCTTTAATGCTGAATGACAGACCATTGTCTGATGGCCACCACTGATCCATCCATTCCCCACTGAAGGATATCTGGGTCATGTACAAGTTTTGGCAACTATGGGTAGGACTGCTATAAACATTCATGTGGCAGTGTCTGAGGAGTCATAAATTTTCACCATATTTGTGTAAATACCAGGGAACGTAATCTCTGGATTATATGGTAAAAGGATGATTAGTCTTCTAAGACACTGCCAAACTGTCTTCCAAAGTGGTTGCCCTGTTGGGCGCTTGGGAGGCCAAGGCAGGAGAATTGCTTGAGCCCAGGAGTTTGCTGGCAGTGAATGCATTTCTGCTGCTCCACCTCCTCACTGGCCCATATTGTGTTGGGTTTTCCCCACCCCAATAGGTGTGCGATGGCATTCTACAGTCATCTGAACTGACTGTTGCTAGATAACATGCAATGTCCTCTTTTCACATGCCTGTCTGCTATCTGCTTTTGTGAAATGTCGGTCATGTGCTTTGCCCATTTTTTAGTTGGGTTGTTTGTTTTTTTACTGTTGAGTAGTACAAGAATTTGTCTATGTTGGATACCAATTCTTTATCAGATGTGCTGGTACAAACATTCTCTCCCACTACTTTATGTCATCTGTCTTATAAATTCAAGGATTGTGATATTTCTTCAGTCTCTCTTCTTTTTAGATTTCTGAGAACCCTGACTTTTATTTATTTTTGACTTTAGACTAAATTCAAAGTAACCGCTAGTTTTTGAATGACAGAGAGCAAAGGAAATCTTGGTCAAACAAATAGTAGTGACTGTGCTCCTTTCACAGACACTTTGAAACACAGATTGTTGTATTGTGTTTTCTAGCAAATTGAAGAAAGGACTATCAACTTAAACAAGAACGCTTTCTATCTGAATAATTTTAGATGGCTAGCTTTATTAAGTAGTTTATTGTTTTACCTATCTGCTTAAATAGTAAATATTGAACATAACTGAAACTCTTTACTATGATTTTTAAATCATAAGACAATAGTGCATCCAAAAAACAAGAACAGAGTGCTGTGATAAAAAGGAAAAACCAAAGAGTAAGAACAGGCTCTTGAAAATTAAAAATGCTATTGTCTAAATAAATTGTGTAGAGTGTCCCAAAAGTAGGGCCAAGGAAATCATCTGGAAAATAAGAAAGAAAAGAGAAAGAGAGAGAGACAGAGAGAGAGAGAGAGAAAGAATGGAACACTGTAGGAAAAACCACCTTACAAATCAACTCAGGAAATTCTCTATCCAGTCAATAGGTATCTTCAAAATAAGCCAGAGACTGACCATATGTAGAAGATTGAAGCAGGACTCCTACCTATCCCCATACACAAAAATTAATGCTAAATGGATCTCAGATTTAATGTTAAACCTCAAACTGTAAGAACCTTAGAAAATGCAGCAGTCACTCTTAAGGAAAGTTGAAATTGGCAACTAATTCCTGATCAAAACACAAAGTGCCCATGCCATAAGAGATAAGATTGACAAGTGGGACCTTATTAAACTGACAAGCTTCTGCAAAGCCAAGATACCATCACAAGAGCAGGGAGACAGACTGAGAAAAATATTTTCCAACTCCAGGTCTGACAAAGGCCTAACATCAAGGATCTACAAGAAACTCAAACATGCTGAAAAGAAAAAAACAAACAGCCCATTACAAAGTTGCCTAAAGATATGAATAGACACTTCTCAAAAGAAGACATTTGAGCAGCCAACAGAAAAATGGAAAAAATATTCAGCCTCACTAGTCATCAAGGAGATACAAATTAAATCTACACTGAGATACCACCCAACTCCAGTCAGAATGACCATCAACAATAACTCAAAAAATAACAGATGCTGGAGAGGATGTGGCAAAAAGGGGACACTTCTACACTGTTGATGTGAGTGTAAGCTAGTACAGCCTCTGTGGAAATCAGTGTGGTGATTTCTAAAAGTTCTTAAAATTGACCTTCCATATGATCCTGCAATCCCCCTACTGGGAATATATGCGGAAGAACTCAGGTCGCTCTATGAAAAAAGATTCCTGCACACATATGTTTATCGCAGCATTTTTCACAATAGCAAGAACATGGAACCAACCGTGTTGCCCATCAAAAGAGGACTGGATAAAAAATGTGATACATATATGCAATGGAATACTATGCAGCCATAAAGAAGAACAAAATCATATACTTTGCAGCAACCTGAATGGAATTAGAATTTATAATACTGAGTGATCTCTCACAGAAACAAAGAGCTGAGTACCATATGTTCTCACTCATGAGTGGATCTTGAACAACTACCATATTATTGTAGGAAAAGAACTGAAAGTGGTGGGAAACTGAGGGAAGGAGGGTGGGAAGTGGGGAGCTGGGATTGACAGTAGTCGATGTCCGCTTGGGGAAGAGGGAGCACACCTCATCAATAAGGGTACCAGTACAAGGAACATTTGTGTACCCAACCCTAAATTGTACCCCACAATTTTAAAATAAAAATTAAAACAGAAAAAAAAGCCAGAGACATTATAGGGGAGTAGTTTGTCAAAGATATAGTAAAATAAGTTGTCCAAAAATGGAGGCATGGGAATGTCCACCTAAACAATGGCCAACATCGGGAATGGAGAAAGACCAGCACCAGAAAACATCAGAATTGAAAACAGATCCTAAAAGCTTGCTGGGAGACAGTCACATCACACGTGAAGGACCAAGCATAAGAATGATCACGTAATGCCCTTGCAAATTATCATGGTGAAAGTAGAATAAAGACCCTTTGGGCCTGCAAATCC
>NW_007132939.1:0-796 GCF_000164805.1 Carlito syrichta | reverse complement strand
AAAAAAAAGCCAGAGACATTATAGGGGAGTAGTTTGTCAAAGATATAGTAAAATAAGTTGTCCAAAAATGGAGGCATGGGAATGTCCACCTAAACAATGGCCAACATCGGGAATGGAGAAAGACCAGCACCAGAAAACATCAGAATTGAAAACAGATCCTAAAAGCTTGCTGGGAGACAGTCACATCACACGTGAAGGACCAAGCATAAGAATGATCACGTAATGCCCTTGCAAATTATGGTGAAAGTAGAATAAAGACCCTTTGGGCCTGCAAATCCTCAGCAACATTGACCTTCATGCCCTACGACTCAGGAGAGTTTGTGCTGTTGGAAAAGCAGGGCCCACAAGGGGATGTCTCCCTTTCTGGGAGTCCCAACGTGAGAACATCTGAAAGGGAAATCCCAGCAGGGGCTCCTGCAGCAGGCCTGTGAGGTTGCCTTTAGAGTGGATGGGAGGACATAGGCTTGGGGAAGCTAGGAGAGGGATTGTGGGCAGGAATCCAATGTGTCTGAGGGTGTGGGAAGCAACAGAAGATAGTGTTTGAAAATTTGCAACAGGTATATTCAAAAGTAACCACATAAAGAAAAGCTAATCACCCAGTCCCAGAAAAAATAATGTACAGCAAAGGAAAGCTATCCAAGCTGGAAACAGAGGCTTATGCCTGTGACCCAGCAGTTTTAGAGCCTGAGGAGGGAGGATTGCCTAAGCCCAGGAGTTGCAGACCAGCTTGAGCAACTTAGTGAGACCTTGTGTCTATAAATAAATAAATAAATAAATAAATAAATAAATAAATAAA
>NW_007132938.1:0-722 GCF_000164805.1 Carlito syrichta | reverse complement strand
TAGATAGGACTACAGGCATGCCCTATCATGCCTGGATAGCTTTTTATTTTCTGTAGAGATGAGATCTCGCACTCCTGGGCTCAAGCAATCCTCTTACCTGGTCTCCCAAAGTCCTGGGATTACAGGCATGAGCCACCTCACTCACCCACTTCCTGGAGAACAACACAAGCACTTATAGCAAGGACTGTTGCTCCACTGGGCAGTGGGGGGTTGGGGGTTGGGAGAGTAGAGCACTACTGACACTAAATGTTTGCAGATCTTCTCCACTGCAGGTTTGCTTTTCATTTTCCATTTCAGCCAGAATGAAAACATTCTGGTTTTAGGCTAACACCTTAAAACCTGTTTTTTCTTCTTTTCTTTTCTTTTTTTGAGTTGGAGCTTCACTCTGTTTCCCAGGCCGGAGTGCAGTGACATGACCATGGCTCATCACAGTCTCCACCTCCTGGACTGAGGCAATCCTGAGCTGTGTTCAACACCATGCCTGACTTTTTTTGTTTACTTTTTGTGAAGACAGTGGGGGGAGGAGGGAGGGGCGTGTGTTTGTTTGTATCTGGGGAGGCAGTGGAGTCTCACTATGATGTTCAGGTGAGTCTTAAATGCCTGGCCTCAAGCAATCCTGCGGCCTTGACCTCCCAAATCACTGTGATTACAGCCAATGTGCCCAGCTGGGGTCCCTATTTAAGCCTTGGAGAAACAGAGACCCAGAGGAGTCAAGGACTGTG
>NW_007132937.1:0-760 GCF_000164805.1 Carlito syrichta | reverse complement strand
AAACATGGTTTCCATGGACACTTTTGGGTGTTGGACTTTAAGTTTTACAGAGAAGATGGAACGAGCACCCCTAGGTGGTCAGCAGCTGCAGAACCCTGAAGCCACAGGACCACAGCTGTGTTCAGAACCCGGCAGTGCTGGCTTTGGTCCCCTCTGTGCCTCTATTTCTCCATCTGACTAACTGGCAGCCTGTGTGGGCAGCAGATTGCCCTACACGATTCACCAGTCACCTGAGGAAAGTACCCCATGGGCAGTGCATGAGAAAATGTCATGTGTCAATACGGCCATGACAAGGCAGCAGGCCTGCTGTGCTCGGGCGTCCTGGGACTTTCAAAGGCCCACTCTGCTCTTGCTGACCTGTGGCCTTGGACAAGGGATGCTCTTTGTGCCCCCTTTGCATTGCCTGTGACGTGGGATGAGGAGCTTAGCATAATCAGATAGACACCATTGTTGTGAGGATTAAATCTGTAGCATGCTTCTGAGGCACTTCAGCCTGGATAACACAGTGAAATCCTGACCAAAAAAATTATATACATGTATATGTGGCATGCTTAGAGTGGCACCTGGCAACACAGCGTTACCAGCACTTACTGTTTTAACTACAGAGAGGATAGGATCCGGATTTTACTCTTTAATGCTCAATCTGGTTCAGCCAAGAATGTGAAGTATCTGGAATGTCAGCATGGCTCATTTTGCTCCATATGATGATGAAATCTCAGCCTCCATCTAAAAGCTCCCTGAGTAAAAAATATCTCAAGAA
>NW_007132936.1:0-1031 GCF_000164805.1 Carlito syrichta | reverse complement strand
TACATGTATATGTGGCATGCTTAGAGTGGCACCTGGCAACACAGCGTTACCAGCACTTACTGTTTTAACTACAGAGAGGATAGGATCCGGATTTTACTCTTTGAATGCTCAATCTGGTTCAGTCAAGAATGTGAAGTATCTGGAATATCAGCATGGCTCATTTTGCTCCATATGTTGATGAAATCGCAGCTCCATCTAAAAGCACCCTGAGTAAAAAATATCTCAAGAAGCCTGGGCAACATGGCAAGACCCTGTCTCTACAAACATCAAAAAATTAGCCAGACATAGTGGCACCCACCTATGGGCTGAGGTAGGAGGATAGCCTGAGCCCAGATCAAGGCCTGCAATAGTTGTAATTGTGCCATTTCACTCCAGCCTGGGTGGCAGAGGGAGACTTTGACTTTAAAAAAAAAAACAGAAAACCCTCAATAGAGTGTTTTCTAAGTGTGTGTGTCACTGGGAGAAATAGCTTTCTGGATGTTAGCAGATGTTACTTCAAGCATTCTGCGGTCAGGTAAACATGGCAAATGTAGCTGACCCCCTTTTTCTGTAGTTCTCAGACCCCCAGATTTTCTGTGTGCCAGGGGAGCATCTATGCCAAAGACACAGCATTCAGAGATTTGCAGCCCAGTACGGCCAAGGAAGTCTTCCTTCTCTGGTGTTATTTATTTGTTCATGTATTTATTTATTTTATTTTTAATTATTTTTAAAGCAGAATTTATCGAGAAGACAGAAAAGTTCTCAGAGTGAGAGGGCACCTGAGGAACTAGGTTTAGAGATCAGCTTTCCATGGACATTCTGAGATGTGACCTTCATAGGTTCTTGACTCTCATAAACCTGACTCCATCGTGACCAACCCAAGGCCTGTGGGCACAGTTGTCAATACATGCTCACACTCCTTACTTGAGTAGCCACTGCGGAGCCTACTAAAGTAGATGGGTGGAATAGAAGGCAAGACAGAGTTGTGCACACAGATAGTCCCTGATTTTTCTTACAGTGTATTTTATGTTCTAGAAATTGTATCAGAAAGG
>NW_007132935.1:0-780 GCF_000164805.1 Carlito syrichta | reverse complement strand
CTATGGGCTGAGGTAGGAGGATAGCCTGAGCCCAGATCAAGGCCTGCAATAGTGTAATTGTGCCATTGCACTCCAGCCTGGGTGGCAGAGGGAGACTTTGACTTTAAAAAAAAACCAAAAAACAGAAAACCCTCAATAGAGTGTTTTCTAAGTGTGTGTGTCACTGGGAGAAATAGCTTTCTGGATGTTAGCAGATGTTACTTCAAGCATTCTGCGGTCAGGTAAACATGGCAAATGTAGCTGACCCCCTTTTTCTGTAGTTCTCAGACTTCCAGATTTTCTGTGTGCCAGGGGAGCATCTATGCCAAAGACACAGCATTCAGAGATTTGCAGCCCAGTACGGCCAAGGAAGTCTTCCTTCTCTGGTGTTATTTATTTGTTCATGTATTTATTTATTTTATTTTTAATTATTTTTAAAGCAGGATTTATCGAGAAGACAGAAAAGTTCTCAGAGTGAGAGGGCACCTGAGGAACTAGGTTTAGAGATCAGCTTTCCATGGACATTCTGAGATGTGACCTTCATAGATTCTTGACTCTCATAAACCTGACTCCATCGTGACCAACCCAAGGCCTGTGGGCACAGTTGTCAATACATGCTCACACTCCTTACTTGAGTAGCCACTGCGGAGCCTACTAAAGTAGATGGGTGGAATAGAAGGCAAGACAGAGCTGTGCACACAGATAGTCCCTGATTTTTATTGCAGTGTATTTTATGTTCTAGAAATTGTATCAGAAAGGAGGACCATAAAAACAAAACTACAAACAAATAAAAGTCAGCAG
>NW_007132934.1:0-1524 GCF_000164805.1 Carlito syrichta | reverse complement strand
GTCTAAGGAGGTCATCCTGGATGGATATAAGTACTTAAAGCAAGGGTCCTCAACTCCTTTGCCATGAACAGGATTGGTACTTGTTAATGGACTGTTAGAAACCAGGCCACACAGTAGCAGGTGAGTGACAGGCCAGTGTAACTCCACCTTCTGTCAGATCAACTGTGGCATTAGAGTCTGAAAGGAGCATAAAACTTCTTGTGAACTGCACATGCGAGGGATCTAGGTGGTGTACTCCTTATGAGTCTGACTGCACATCCACAGAAACAGTTCCTGATGCCAAAAAGTTGAGGGACTGCAGGTTAAAGGACATATTCTTGTTAAACAAAGACACTTGCTGTTAACAAAGTGCTTCAATTTAGATGAAGATACATTTCTGTGGATTGGAATAAAACAAGAGTTTGATGGCACATCCCTAGGCAACTCCTGACAGTCCTGATTTGCCTTGTTTCACTTCTTTTTGTTTTCTAATCTTAAAAAAACTGGAAAGGATGCCCATTTTTTATTTAGGTAATGATGTAAAAAAGACAACACTGACACTGTTAAATACCAAAGTTCCTCCATTCTCTAGAAATGGTCTGAATGGACAGTATCATCATTTTAAAAATTTGTGGTGAGACTTATGGGAAAATGAGCTGAATGGCTGGGATCATTGCTCACTGAAGCATCTTGAACTTGACGGAGCTTATGTTGGGAAACAAAGTTTATGTTGAAGTTTACATCTGTTTTACGCGTGTGCATTTGAAAAACGGAATCATTGCTATAGATACATCTATCCTTTGGGTTAACCCACTTACAGACTTTTCCAATTTTCCTTTCCAGGAACCAAATGTACCTCCCATGACAGTTGACGTTGACTTGACTTGCCCACCTTTACAACCTTGCCGGGACACAGGGCTTTCCTCCTCCTGACCACCAGGCCAAAGACTACAACTCCATTTTCACAGACACATTTTGCAGTGAAACATTCATCAGCCTTTTCTTCCATATCATGACTAGATTCGCCCAAAGGGATCTAATGGGTTCATTTTCCAACACATTTTATGCTTTCCTTTCATATGCATTCTATTTTATTTTAATATGGTAAAGTAAGGCAAACCCCAAACCCTGTAAAGTCGACTCACACACTGGAGATGCTGTGTAAACCGTTATTATTGTTTATTGTTTTACATGATGTTATTTTTATTGTCACTTTGTTATATTTCTCTAAGATTTTCAATCCATGAGTGGTCAGTTCGGTAATATGGAACGGTGGATCCGGACGCCACAGCAAGACTCGTTAGATTGGGTTGGGTTGGGTAGTGTTGAAACTGAATTGAAGACAGCCCACCCTGGCGACCAGCGCTCAATCTGAGCTGGACCCCGCTGATTGTGTCTTGCTAACTCAATCAGTGGCTGGGTGGGGCAACCCAGCCACCCTGAGGGTGTCAGGTGTGTCCACAGCCACAACGCTGGGAGGGTTTATAATGCCAGGACCCCACCTGGGGATTCATTCGTGTTGGAGAGCGCACCAGAGAGCTCGCT
>NW_007132933.1:0-3408 GCF_000164805.1 Carlito syrichta | reverse complement strand
CGCTGGGGTGCCGGCCGCCCTGAGTTTTGAGCAAGCCCTCTGCTACGACCAACCGCCCAGGAGGAGGAAGGTTAGGAAACCTCCCACACCTGCCCTGGAGGACACGGGACTTGGGGCAAGGGACTCCACAAACAACAGGCGGGACTGGAACTTGGCTCAGAAACTGCCCCAGCTCAAAGGACACGAGCCACAGGAGCCCCTGGAGGCTGTGTCCACTTCAGCAGGCCTCGATCCGCCGTGGATGCTGCACCTCGAGAGCCTGCTCTCTGCCTTTGAGGCGGAGACCTCCCTGCAAACGCTGCCCACCGAACCGCGGACTCCTGCGAAGGAGGAGAAGGAGGACTTTCCTGGATGCAGAGTGAACTCCAAGATGAAGGTCTACGCAGGCTGCAGGCCGCAGGAGTCGCCCCTGGGCCAGTCTGACATCCCCAAGGGCAGGGACAGCCAGCATGCCGACCCCTGTCTGATTCGGGAGCTGGTTCTGGCGGCCTACACGCCTGACCAGCTCCTGCGCCTGGAGCAGCACCGCCCCGCCCTGGCTGGGGCCACCGGCAGCTTGTGGGAAGAGCACTGTCGTCGAGACTTCAGGGGACACTCACCGCAGGAGCATGAGTCCTGGCGCGACATGTACCTGCGCCTCCAGGAGGAGCGGGAGGAGAGGCTGCGGACGGTGATCACCAAAATCAGGTCTGCCCAGGAGGCTCGGCCCAGAGGCCGGCAGGTCCAGATGCTCTGCTTCAGCTCTGATGCCAGGCCGGGGCTGGGCCTGGGCCCCACATGGGGCAGCCAGGCAGCCTCCAGCCGCGGTCGTTGTTTCAAGGCCACCCCAGAACAGCAGGCCCCTGGTGTTCCAGACACCACCAAGGCTCACCCGGCCCCAGGGGCCAGAAACGGGAAACCCGCTGCTGCAAAGAAAAGGGCTCCCTTGATGGTCAAGGCACTCTGAGACTTCAAGAACAGATGGTCCCGCCGGTAACCTGGGGACTGGACTTGGAGCTGGAGTCTGGGGTGAGAGGAGGACAAGTTCGGAGCTGGCAGGGCCCGAGACTTCCAAGGAGCCAGATCACTGACTTTGGAGAACTCTAGAGGCTGCATCCTACAGTGCTCCAGGGCTGCCTCTGTGGCCCTGCCCTGCCCTGCCCTCAGACTGCCCCACCTAGGGGACACTTGAGAATTCAGAAGAGGTGGGTCTCAGTCTCACCAAGAACTTTAAGACCAATTACACTTGTGTTGTTCACAAAGAATTACCTCATTGCGTTCACATGTATGATCACTCATTGTAGTTGGATTCATCAACAAAGAGGTCACATACTATAACAGTTGTGGAATTATTTTGTATTTCTGGAGTCAATAACAACATTTTGGGAGCGAACCCAAGCCCTTCTTTATGACTGATAAATCTCACCACATAGACATAAGAGACATTTTGGGAGGCTGAGGGGAGAGGATCTCTGGAGTCCAGGAGTTCGAGATCAGCCTGGCAGCTTAGTGAGATCGCATCCCTTTAAACAATAACAAACATGAGTAAGCGGCATTTAAAAAACAATCAAAAGTGGGCACCACAAAGGAAAAGATGGTCCACGGAAAAGGAAACACCAACGACTCTTAAGGAAATGAAAAGATGCTCGAAGTTTTAAAATTGCAAATAATACCCATGATGCAATACAATGATGCTCCCATCAGATGAGTTACTTTTTAGCTTATGATTCTGTCTTTTCTTTTTAACAACCATGAAAACGTTAGTTTAGATTTCTGTCTTGAAATATTCTTTATGTTATTCATGCAAATGTCACAATATAAAATATTCAATTAGGAAACCAGAAAATTAAAAGTAAGACATTGCCTAAAGCCCATGGGTTCAAGCAAAGCTTCGGCTACTTGTTGAGACCTCATCTCTACAATTAAGAAAAAAATATCTGTGTGTTGTAGCATGGTCCCGTATTTTAGACTATTTGGAAGCCTGAAGTGGAAGGATTGCCTGAGCACAGCAGGTAGATCCTAGGGTGGCCATGGAATGGGTGATAGTGATAGTGGAGCCTGGGTGATGGAGTAAAAACAATAGTATATTCTGGCAATTTTTTACTTTAATAATTATCTGCTTTAAAAAAACATGTAATCCCTGACAACTAAAACAATATTTTTAAGTATTTTAATAAAGGCACATAAATGTCTACAACATACATCAAATCACCAGTTCCTCAGTTGGTGATATATATATTTCACTAATCAACCCTACATGGAGAAATTAGAATAGAGTTTGAAATAGAGAAATACGAGCCTGTGGTCCAACAGATGAACACAATCAATTTCTTTTTCAATTTGTCATGAAATCTCTAGTGTTTATTTTCTGAGTAAGTGATAACTTACATTCTTTTGAAGGTGGCATAGAGAATTTTGCCAACAGGAAAGCTGAGAGGAATGGAGTGGATATTTTAGGAATTAAGGGGTGAAGTATAAGAGGTTTAGAAAAAGCACATAGAAAAGAAAGTATAAGCTTTCAAGAACCACAGAGTTAATACTGGTTAAAATTTTTTCCCCAAAAGTATTGGAAAGGAGAAATTAGAATAAACTTTTAGTTAACGTTTATCGAGATAAGCTTGGGCTAGACTGTGCTTTAGGAAGTTTATCCATGTTACACACTGATATGTTTGGATAGTGTAATTAAACTCTGTTTTACTAAAGTGTATATGAAGTACAGGGAATCAACTAACATGTGAGGTATCAAGGAAGTATGATATTTAAACCATAGGATGAGTACTTGAGAATTCTGGTGCTTAAATCATCTGTGACTGGTTTCATCTGTCCTAGTCACCCTTGTATGAGAATCACTTCACGCCCCACCTTCCAAGTCTGGGGTCATAAATGACAGCTGTATTTCTTCTGGGACTTGGTCTGAGATTAAGGAGACATTAAATAGGGGGCCTAAATTCATATATGGTGATTGGGGGTGGAAAGATTGACAAACAATGGCAAAGAGAGCAAAGCAACAAAAAGGTGCCATGTGGACACCTAAGATTGAAATGAAGAGAAAATATGCTAGACATTTCAAAGGCAAGATTTTTGTTAATTTATTCATATTGTTTTTATTTAATTTGTCAGAGTCTCACTCTGTCACCCAGACCAGAGTGCAGTGGCATGATCACAGCTAACCACAAAGTGAAACTCCTGGACTCAGACCATCCTTCCGATTCAGCCTTCCAAGTAACTGGGACTATAGGTGCATGCCACAATAACTGGATAATTTTTTTTGTAACTATATTGCCTAATCTGCTCTAGAACTCGTGTGCTGAAACAATCTTCCTGCCTCGACTTCCCAATTTGCTGGGATTACAGGCTTGGTATACCAGGTCCACCCCAACATTCCCCTTTTACTTTTTATTTTCCCTACATCTTGTGTCTCTCATCTTT
>NW_007132932.1:0-569 GCF_000164805.1 Carlito syrichta | reverse complement strand
GCAGGGACAGCCAGCATGCCGACCCCTGTCTGATTCGGGAGCTGGTTCTGGCGGCCTACACGCCTGACCAGCTCCTGCGCCTGGAGCAGCACCGCCCCGCCCTGGCTGGGGCCACCGGCAGCTTGTGGGAAGAGCACTGTCGTCGAGACTTCAGGGGACACTCACCGCAGGAGCATGAGTCCTGGCGCGACATGTACCTGCGCCTCCAGGAGGAGCGGGAGGAGAGGCTGCGGACGGTGATCACCAAAATCAGGTCTGCCCAGGAGGCTCGGCCCAGAGGCCGGCAGGTCCAGATGCTCTGCTTCAGCTCTGATGCCAGGCCGGGGCTGGGCCTGGGCCCCACATGGGGCAGCCAGGCAGCCTCCAGCCGCGGTCGTTGTTTCAAGGCCACCCCTGAACAGCAGGCCCCTGCGGGTCCAGACATCACCAAGGCTCACCTGGCCCCAGTGGCTAGAAATGGGAAACCCGCTGCTGCAAAGAAAAGGGCTCCCTTGATGGCCAAGGCACTCAGAGACTTCACGAACAGATGGTCCCCGATGGTAACCTGGGGGACTGGACTTGGAGCTGGA
>NW_007132931.1:0-757 GCF_000164805.1 Carlito syrichta | reverse complement strand
GCATCTGTTATTTTTTGTTTTATTAATGACGGCCAGTCTTACAGGGGGTATGTGGTATTTCAGAATGGTTTCATTTGCAGTTCTTTTATGATGATTGTGGCTGAGCAATTTTCATGTGTCTGCTAGCTGCCCATATCTCTTTTTATGAAATGTGTCCAATCACGTATTTTGCGCACTTTTTAAAGGGAATGTTTGTCTGATTTTTCTGAGTGTTTGTGTTCGTTGTAGATCCTTGACGTTATGCCTTTTTACAGATATATAGATGGAGAATCGTTTTTTCCCATTCTGTTGGCTGTATCCCTGCTCTTCTGATGGTTTCTTTTCTTTTGCATAACTTTATTAATTTGATGAGATCCCACTTGTCTAACTTGCTTCTTAAGGCATGGGTATTTAGGGCTCTGAAGGGGAATTAGTTTCCGATTCCAGTTTCCCTAATGGTGTCTCCTGCATTTTCTAAGATTATTATAATTGTTGTTTTACGTTTAGGTCTTTGATCCATATAGAGTTAATGTGTATGCTGATAGATAGAGGGCCTGTTTCAATCTTGTGCATGTTGTCAGCCTTTTCCCAGGACCATTTACTGAATATGTCTTCCATTACCCAGTGGGTCTTGGAGGTTTTTTCAAAGATGAGTTGGTTGAGGATTTCAGGATTTCATTCTCTGTCCTGATCCATTGGCCTATGGACTTGTTCTTGTACCAGGAACAGGCTGTGTTGATTATTGTAAACATATAGTAAAGTTTGGAGTCTGAAACTG
>NW_007132930.1:0-787 GCF_000164805.1 Carlito syrichta | reverse complement strand
TCACGTATTTGCGCACTTTTTAAAGGGAATGTTTGTCTGATTTTTCTGATTGTTTGTGTCTTGTAGATCCTTGATGTTATGCTTTTTACAGATATATAGATGGAGAATCGTTTTTTCCATTCTGTTGGCTGTATCCCTGCTCTTCTGATGGTTTCTTTTCTTTTGCATAACTTTATTAATTTGATGAGATCCCACTTGTCTAACTTGCTTCATAAGGCATGGGTATTTAGGGCTCTGAAGGGGAATTAGTTTCTGATTCCAGTTTCCCTAATGGTGTCTCCTGCATTTTCTAAGATTATTATAATTGTTGTTTAACGTTTAGGTCTTTGATCCATATAGAGTTAATGTGTATGCTGATAGATAGAGGGCTTGTTTCAATCTTGTGCATGTTGTTAGCCTTTTCCCAGGACCATTTACTGAATATGTCCTCCATTACTCAGTGGGTCTTGGAGGTTTTTTCAAAGATGAGTTGGTTGAGGATTTCAGGATTTCATTGTCTGTCCTGATCCATTGGCCTATGGACTTGTTCTTGTACCAGGAACAGGCTGTGTTGATTATTGTAAACATATAGTAAAGTTTGAAGTCTGAAACTGTGAAAACTCCCGTTTTGTTTCTTTTGATAAGATTCTTTTGGCTATACATAATTGTTTATGGTTTGACACGAGTTCTTTCTTCTTTTATTGAGTTGGATTCTCACTCTTTCACCCAGAATGGAGATCACTAGCCACTCCCGGCCACTGCAACCTCGACCTGCTGGATCCAGCGATCCTTCCACCTCAGCCTTCCA
>NW_007132929.1:0-1364 GCF_000164805.1 Carlito syrichta | reverse complement strand
CCAGCAGACACATGAAAATGGGCTCAGCTTCACTCATCATCAAAGACATGCAAATGAAAACCACCTTGAAATACTACATAACCCCAGTGAGAATGGCCATCATTAATAACACAAACAATAACAGATGCTGCTAAAGATTTGGAAAAAATAAATGCTTCCACACTGCAGGTGGACTGAAAACTAGAGCAACATCTTTGGAAAACAGTGTGGCGGTTTCACCAGGGACAAGAATGTGACTTATCATGTGACTCTGTACTTACCCGATAGAGAATATTGCTGGAGGGACTCAAATCATGTTTCCAAAGAGATTCCTGCACAGTTATGATTTTGGCAGCTCTAATCGCAAATGCAAACAAGACAGTACCAACCATGATGCACATCACAGCTGGAATGGATAAAATAAATATGGTATATAAACACAATGGGATATAATGCAGCCATGAAAAAAGACAGATATAAGGATTTTGCAGAACGATTGATGAATATGCGGTAGGTCATTCTCAGTGATTTATCATGGAAACAAAGGACAGAGTTCCATATTTTCTCCCTCAGGAGCTGAACTTGATCAATTATAGTGCTATAAGAAAGGGATTAGCAGCAGTGGAAAACTGTTTAGAGGGAGGGGTGAGATGGCCAGTGGAGGGATATTGTTAATGGAGGGAAAGAGGGCCTTACCTCATCAACCAGGACCCTGCATAATCAAAGTTTGTATATCTAAGTCTGAATTGTACCTCATATTTTTTAAAAATTAAAATAAATAAATAAATGAAAGCTCTCAAACGTGCAACTGACTTTATTTGTTTCATTCTACTTGTGAATTGTTTTACTTTAAAGATAGTAACAATGCAGGGTTGGGTATCGAAATGTTCATTTTGCAGGGATTGATTTTTGAAGAAGGATATACTACTCCAATTATAACTTATTTTCCTATTAATACTTTACAATACATGGTATACTTCTTTTCAACTTTGACAACTAGTATGTTTCTCACATAAATGCTGACTGTTTTATTCTGCATAAATTGAAACTTGTTGACATCCCAGATGTATATCACCCTTAGATCACTAAACTTCCAGCATCAGTGTACTTATGTGCTATTCAGACGACAGAATTCAGAAGAAATCTTCATATTTTTAGGAAAAAAACTGTATCATATTTTAATACATCTTTTTTCCTTCTAAATATGTGTATGTTTGCTTGGTACACTCTGTATTTTCAGCTAGTTAATTTTGATTTAATGTTACAGATATGGAATCCTTCCAGAAAAGTTTCCCCATATATTTGAAGGAAATATGAGATCACATTCTCATTATATTTTCAACCAATTTATATTTTCAAAGTGTATTTCTGTTGAATCTCCTACG
>NW_007132928.1:0-1290 GCF_000164805.1 Carlito syrichta | reverse complement strand
GAAGAAGGATATACTACTCCAATTATACCTTATTTTCCTATTAAT
This sequence comes from Carlito syrichta, assembly GCF_000164805.1. Taxonomy (NCBI): domain Eukaryota; kingdom Metazoa; phylum Chordata; class Mammalia; order Primates; family Tarsiidae; genus Carlito; species Carlito syrichta. The sequence goes on along the minus strand of NW_007132928.1, from coordinate 1,245 downwards.
ACTTTACAATACATGGTATACTTCTTTTCAACTTTGACAACTAGTATGTTTCTCACATAAATGCTGACTGTTTTATTATGCATATAATTGAAACTTGTTGACATCCCAGATGTATATCACCCTTAGATCACTAAACTTCCAGCATCAGTGTACTTATGTGCTATTCAGACGACAGAATTCAGAAGAAATCTTCATATTTTTAGGAAAAAAACTGTATCATATTTTAATACATCTTTTTTCCTTCTAAATATGTGTATGTTTGCTTGGTACACTCTGTATTTTCAGCTAGTTAATTTTGATTTAATGTTACAGATATGGAATCCTTCCAGAAAAGTTTCCCCATATATTTGAAGGAAATATGAGATCACATTCTCATTATATTTTCAACCAATTTATATTTTCAAAGTGTATTTCTGTTGAATCTCCTACGATTTTCTCTACCAAAGTCATGATTGTGTACTCTGCAACTATATCTCAGATTAATCTGCTACATTTTATCACCAAGCATTTAAAATCAGGTACACCAAAATAAGACAATTCGGAGCCCAATATTCATTAACTAAAACAACTTGGAGATTTACAAAGAAATATTTTGACTCCATATTAACATACAAATTTAGATAATTAAAACATCTAGAAAATGGACTTTGAGCTTCCCTAAAGCAATGTTCTAATCCCAAGAGAAACACAGCTCAAAGGCTGTCCAATAATATTAAAAACATCCAGAAGTGTCTAAAGAAAAGAAAGTGATGAAATATTATTAGGTTGTGCTATACCCAGGCTCCAACAAGTCTGTGACCATTGGAATAAAAACTGCCTCGTGGGCAAATCCCTCAGGGCCCTCCCACTGTGGGAGCTTTTCTGTCTTCTCAATAACTCCTGCTTATAAAAAAATAATAAAGACTATATTGTCCAGTGGATCCTTGAATGGCCACTTACCCCTGGAGAAGTTTGTGCATTGGTGTGAACACCTTGTTTCCTTCAATTCTCGGGAATGAAAATCCACCATCTCTAGTGCATTCGCAGAGCACTGTACACAAGTCCTTGAAACCTCAGGATTGCTCAGTAGTCAAGGTCCCTTCCGTTAGGATGTCAAAATTCTGAGGCTGATGTCATCAATGAAAATCTGATATGCTTTTTTCCCTGACTTTGGTTACATATTTCAATTGAAAATTAGCCTTTTAGGCAATCTACAGATTCATTCAAATACCCATTAACTTAACATCATTCTTCTCAGACCTGGAA
>NW_007132927.1:2270-3882 GCF_000164805.1 Carlito syrichta | reverse complement strand
TTCTTCTTTCTTTCTTTCTTTCTTTCTTTCTTTCTTTCTTTCTTTCTTTCTTTCCTCCCTTCCTTCTTTCTTTCTTTCCTTCCTTCTCCTTATTTCCTTCCTTCCCTCCCTCCCTCTTTATTTCCTTCCTTCCTTCCCTCCCTCCTTTCTTTCTCTTTCCCTCCCTTTTCCTTCCTTCCTTCCTTCCTTCCTTCCTTCCTTCCTTCCTTCCTTCCTTTCTTTCTTTCTTTCTTTCTTTCTTTCCTTCTTTCTTTCTTTCTTTCTTTCTTTCTTTCTTTCTTTCTTCCTTTCTTTCCTTATAACAGTCTCACTCTGTCACCTAGGCTGGAGTAGAGTGGCACGATCATAGTTCACCACAACCTTGAACTCCTGGGCTCAAATAATCCTCCCACCTCAGCGTTTTGAGTAACAGACTAAAACACATGTCACCATACCAGAATTTTTTTTTTTTTGTAGAAATGAGTTCTCAGGGCTCCCTCTATGTTGCCCAGGCTGGTCTCAAACTCCCAGCCTCAAGTGATCTCTCCTTGGCCTCTCAAAGTGCTGAGATTACAGGCTTGAGCCACCCTGCCCAGCTACTTCATTTTGTTCAAAGTAAAGCACCAAAGACCTCCCAATGGCCTGCACAGAACTATGAAGAGCCTATGTGTTCCACCCTTTGGGCATATTTCCTTTCTTCTTTCTCCACTCGGACCATGCTGGGCTTCCTGCTGTTCTACCCCAGGGCCTTTGCAACCGTTATTACCTCCACCTGGAGAAGTTCCCTCAAATACCCATCTGGTTTGCTCCTTCAACCTCAGTGAGGTTCCTGACCAAAGGTCACTCTTCTCCCCAGCCACAGCCTCTGGAACGTCTTATGCTACTTCCTCACTTGACATTTTCTTCATGGCACCTACTACTAAAATATTACATAACTTATTTATCTTGTTTTATCATTTATCTCTCTCTGTTAGAATGCATCGCTCCACGTGGATAGGTTTTTTGTTTAGTTTGTTCATTAGTGCCCAGTACAGAACAGGCATTAGAAAAATGCTTGTGGCCAAGGCAGGAGGATCTCGTGAGGCCAGGAGTTTGAGATCATCCTGGACATCATAGTGGGGTCCCATCTCTAACAACAATAACAATAATAATAATAATGGTGGAAATTAATTGAAAGTACATATAATAGATGCAAAGATTTCCAGGTTTCTGATTTCTTTCATGATACTTGAAGCTTCCATATCAAATTATTTAAAACCAAAGTCATCTAAAGAAATTTCTCCTTCATATTCCCGCCTTGCTATGGACCTTTTTTTGGGCAGGTTCCAGCTCTGATTCAGGGCCTGGCTCCACCATCACCCTGCTACAAGATATTTGGAGCACTTCTGGGGCTGGGTCCTGTGCTGGGCACTGTAAACAGAGATGTGAAGCTGAGAGACACCCACCTGTCCTCTGAGCTCATGGCCAGGAAGACCTACGAGAAACAAGCAGGAATGCCACAAGCATGACAGGGAAGTGAGGGTGCCCACAGGAGGGGAGAGTCCTCCAAAAAGAGTCATAATCTGGGTAGGCCCTATGATGCCTTGGAACCTGCTTCTGATGAAATGCCCAATCTGCTCCTAATGAAAATGGG
>NW_007132927.1:0-967 GCF_000164805.1 Carlito syrichta | reverse complement strand
GGGCCAGGGCTAATGGCTAGGGGGTAGGGATGAGGAGGACAAATAGATACAGCAGGATGCCTCCCAGGCCTTTTTCTCTCCAAAATCTCAAATAGCCGTTCCAGAGCTTTGGCCTCCTGCCTCACTGCCAAGACTCCCCGCCTCTGGCCTCACAGCGTGGGCTAAACCTACACTGTCCATACTCTGTCTGCATGGCCCAGGTGGGTGTCAGCTGTCTTACAGGAATCCCAGACTGAGGGAAAGGGGGAGACCAAGGCTGTGGGAGGTTAGAGGTGAAGGTTAATGTGGGCAGGGCAGGGAGGAGGTTCCTGCAGGCCAGGGAGGGGCTGGGACCAATTGCAATAATTGGACGCAATGGAGAAGCCAGGCAAAGGTGGGATGACAGTGGGGGCAACTCACACTACAGACTGACAGTGAGATACATCAAAACTTGCCCTCCATCTCTGCTACTGGGGTTGAAACTACCGGGTGGAAGGTGTTGTGGCCTAATTGTGTCCTTCCAAAGTCATATGTTGAAATTCTAACCCCCAGTGCTTCAGAATGTGATTATTCAGATATAGGACTTTTAAAGAGGGGATTCTGTTAAAATGAGTTTGTGAGGGAAGGGCGCTCTATTCCAAGACGACTAGTGTCCTTATGAGAAGAGGAAATTAGGACACAAAGAATGAAAACCATAGAAGCCACAGGAAGAGAATATTTGTGTACCAGCCAAGGAGCAAGGTCTCAGAATAAATTACCCTGAAGATACCTTGATCTTGAACTTGTAGCTTCCAGAATTGTGAGGAAATGAATTTCTGTTGTTTCAGCCACTCAGTCTGTGGTATCCGTTATGGCAGCCTGAAGCTGACCAATATAGGAGTCAAGCTGTTTGAATATGACATCACCCCTTGTCTTAGGTGTGGGCACTTTGAGTTCACCTGGAGACCTCACCATCCATGTACTCTGTCAGGAAACAGACAAACACACC
>NW_007132926.1:0-3493 GCF_000164805.1 Carlito syrichta | reverse complement strand
CCTGGGCTCAAATAATCCTCCCACCTCAGCGTTTTGAGTAACAGACTAAAACACATGTCACCATACCAGAATTTTTTTTTTTGTAGAAATGAGCTCTCAGGGCTCCCTCTATGTTGCCCAGGCTGGTCTCAAACTCCCAGCCTCAAGTGATCTCTCCTTGGCCTCTCAAAGTGCTGAGATTACAGGCTTGAGCCACCCTGCCCAGCTACTTCATTTTGTTCAAAGTAAAGCACCAAAGACCTCCCAATGGCCCGCACAGAACTATGAAGAGCCTATGTGTTCCACCCTTTGGGCATATTTTCTTTCTTCTTTCTCCACTCGTACCATGCTGGGCTTCCTGCTGTTCTACCCCAGGGCCTTTGCAACTGTTATTACCTCCACCTGGAGAAGTTCCCTCAAATACCCATCTGGTTTGCTCCTTCAACCTCAGTGAGGTTCCTGACCAAAGGTCACTCTTCTCCCCAGCCACAGCCTCTGGAATGTCTTATGCTACTTCCTCACTTGGCATTTTCTTCATGGCACCTACTACTAAAATATTACATAACTTATTTATCTTGTTTTATCATTTATCTCTATCTGTTAGAATGCATGCTCCACGTGGGTAGGTTTTTTGTTTAGTTTGTTCATTAGTGCCCAGTACAGAACAGGCATTAGAAAAATGCTTGTGGCCAAGGCAGGAGGATCTCGTGAGGCCAGGAGTTTGAGATCATCCTGGACATCCTAGTGGGGTCCCATCTCTAACAACAATAACAATAATAATAATAATGGTGGAAATTAATTGAAAGTACATATAATAGATGCAAAGATTTCCAGGTTTCTGATTTCTTTCATGATACTTGAAGCTTCCATATCAAATTCTTTAAAACCAAAGTCATCTAAAGAAATTTCTCCTTCATATTCCCGCCTTGCTCTAGACCTTTCTTTGGGCAGGTTCCAGCTCTGATTCAGGGCCTGGCTCCACCATCACCCTGCTACAAGATATTTTGGAGCACTTCTGGGGCTGGGTCCTGTGCTGGGCACTGTAAACAGAGATGTGAAGCTGAGAGACACCAACCTGTCCTCTGAGCTCATGGCCAGGAAGACCTACAAGAAACAGGCAGGAATGCCACAAGCATGACAGGGAAGTGAGGGTGCCCACAGGAAGGGAGAGTCCTCCAAAAAGAGTCATAGTCTGGGTAGGCCCTATGACACCTTGGAACCTGCTTCTGATGAAAATGCCCAACCTGGTCCTAATGAAAATGGGTCCACTTGCAGGTCAGATGAGAGGATGAATGCGGGACTCTCTGCCTGCTGACAAGTGACAGGCAGATGTTGGTTTTCATTTCTTAGCCCTCACAGGGAGGCAGGGAGACAGGACAGAGATTAGCAAGCCCATTTTACAGATTTTGCATGTTTATTTTTGCCATGTTTATCTTTCATCCTCAGTCACATTGAGGACTCCTGAGGGACTAGGACTCTATCAGTTTCATCTTCCTTCCTTCCTGTCCCCATCTCAGCAGAGCCCAGACCCAGCCTTGGTAAATGAGAACATTAGGATTCAGAGAGGGAGAGTCACTTGTTCGTGGTCACACAGAAAATCAGAGTTTGAGTGGGGTCTGAGACCAAACCTCCTGCCTCCCAGCCTGAGGTCCTCTACTGCTCGATGTGTGTTTCTCAGAGCTCCTGCCTCTGGCCTGGGCTCGCCTGGAAGATGTCATGACCCCTGACCCTGCTAAGCATTTGTCTACTCCTCCAGCAGCCCTGGGGCCACCAAACTGAGAGTTGCAGGCTTGTGGGGGTTGGCTGGAGGTGTGGGAGCCAGGGCGATGCTGGTTCTCTCTGGAGCCTTCACATTTCTCCGTCGGTGCTCCCCAATGCCCTGGCTCCTCCCCTCTTATTTGAGGATGGACGTTCACCTTGAGCTGCTCTGGGAAGCACCAAAACTCACCCTTCTGGGACAGACTCTTCCAAGCCTCAAGAAAACTAATCTTCTGGTGAGTGGGGGGCTAGAGGGGCTGTCATGAAATTCAAGGTCATATTGTTTCCAACACAATATAGATGAGGAAACCCAGGCCTAGAGAAGGCAAGTGGCCTGCTCAGGTCCAGGGTGCAGGGCCAGGCCTGGCATCAGAATTCTGTGCCACCATGGAGCCTGATGATATTCACTGTCTCGGGGCCTTTAATGTGTTTCCTCTGGGCAGTAGCCTGGACTCCTGGTGTCTAGCTGACCTTGCATAGCTCCAGTGTTGGGGTACTCACTCCCAGTCTGTGCTTTCTCTTGGTTTTTCTCCACTTTGATTCTCCTGATCCCTGGATCTTCTCTGTTTTCCCATAGGTTGCGCCTGAGGGCCCTTCCATTCTTCCCTGCTCTACACAGCACATGATGGGCTCCAGACAAGGCTGGCTCATCCTTGCTATTCATTCATTTATTCAAACATTTTATTGAGCCTATGTTGTACCATGTGCTGGGCACTGTGGATACACTAATGAAAACAAACAAAAATATCAGATCTCCTAAACATCGAATGGTCTCTGACTTACATGCTTCACACCCTATTACAGAGCCTCTTCAGCCAAGAGACCCATAGCCTAGAAAGGCAGACTCTCAAGGCACGAAAGAGATAGACACACAGAAAAAAGGGTTTTAAATGCAAGGGAGACGAGGTGCAGGGGAAGCCTCACAACCCCAGTGGCTCCACCAGGAAGTGACAAGACTGCCCTCTGGCCTCTTCAGGACTTTGAGAATGGGGAGCCCTTGGGAACATCTGTGAGCCATCCTCTCCAACTGAGGAGGACTGGGCCAGGGCTAATGGCTGGGGGTAGGGATGAGGAGGACAAATAGATACAGCAGGATGCCTCCCAGGCCTTTTTCTCTCCAAAATCTCAAATAGCCATTCCAGAGCTTTGGCCTCCTGCCTCACTGCCAAGACTCCCCACCTCTGGACTCACAGTGTAGGCTAAACCTACACTGTCCATACTCTGTCTGCTTGGCCCAGGTGGGTGTCAGCTGTCTTACAGGAATCCCAGACTGAGGGAAAGGAGGAGACCAAGGCTGTGGGAGGTTAGAGGTGAAGATGAATGTGGGCGGGACAGGGAGGAGGTTCCTGCAGGCCACGGAGGGGCTGGGACCAATTGCAATAATTGGACGCAATGGAGAAGCCAGGCAAAGGTGGGATGACAGTGGGGGCAACTCACACTGCAGACTGACAGTTAGATAAATCAAAACCTGCCCTCCATCTCTACTACTGGGATTGAAACTACTGGTTGGAAGGTACAGTGGGCTAATTGTGTCACCTCCAAAGTCATATGTTGAAATTCTAAACCCCCAATGCTTCAGAATGTGGTTATTCAGACATAGGACTTTTAAAGAGGCAATTCTGTTAAAATGAGTTCATGAGGTGAGGGCACTCTATTCTAAGATGACTAGTGTGTCCTTATGAGAAGAGGAAATTAGGACACAAAGAATGAAAACCATATGAAGACATAGGGAGAGAATATTTGCGTACAAGCCAAG
>NW_007132925.1:0-520 GCF_000164805.1 Carlito syrichta | reverse complement strand
AGACTCTAACTGGCTGTTTTACTTGAGCTCAAATTTCCAGATCCAGGGAAACTATATCCTAGGGCTCAAAATAATATAGAGGATGGACAGTAGATTTTTTCTTCAAAATCCCGTTGGTTCCACTGCGTCTTGTCCTTCTTTTGAACTTTTCCCACTTTTTCCTGCTTTTGGTGATTCTTTCTCCTTCTCGTTTTTATTCCGCAAGGCTGGTGCAGGGTGCGGGCCGCCGCCTGGCCCCCGCAGCAGCAGCGCCCCCGCCCCGGCCGTCGTGGGACTGACTTTTATTTCATTTTTTAAAAAATTAATTGCATTTTATTTTACTTTACAATTTTTTAAACATTTTGTATAGACAGGGTTTTATATTAACATGGCTAATATATTGATTTTTATTGTTGAGACATGGTCTCACCAAATTACCCAAACTAGACCCAAATACGTGGAATCAGGCAATTCTCTCACCTTGGTCTCCCAACGGCTTTTTTTCTTTAATTTTAAATTACACCTTTAGCTGAGTGAGGTG
>NW_007132924.1:0-492 GCF_000164805.1 Carlito syrichta | reverse complement strand
GCCACTGCTCTCCATCCTGGGCCACAGAGTGAGACAGGCTAAAAAAAAAGCAAAAATAAAGAATTAGTATTCAATTTTTTAATGTAAATTCCAGTCACATCTTTCTTTTTGTTTCTGAGTCAAGTCCTCACTCTGTTGCTCATGCTGGAATGCAGTGGCATGCTCAAGGCCACTGCAGCCTTGACTACTGGGCTCAGGCCATCTTTCCATACCCTCCAAGTAGCTGGAATACAGGCATGCACCACCATGCCCAGCTAATATTTTTATTTTTATTTTAGAGATGAGGTCTAACCAAATTGCTCAAAATGGTCTCAAATACCTGGATTCAGGTAATACTGTGATCTAGGACTCCCAAAGTGCTGGGATGACAGACCTGAGCAACCATGTCCAGCCCTCTTTTTTTTATTTTTAAAATGTCTGCTTTAGCTGGGTCAGGTGGTTCACGACTGTCATCCCAGCATTTTGGCAGGCGGAGATGAGAGGATTGCCTGA
>NW_007132923.1:2247-3952 GCF_000164805.1 Carlito syrichta | reverse complement strand
TACCCTGGCGTTCAAAGTGTAGATTTCCCTTGAGGCAGCCTTATTCACCCCTCTGCTGGAGGTCTGTGAGAAACTAGTAAGAATTTTCTGCTAGACTCACCAATTTTCAATTGCTACAAACTGCATTAATAAAGAAATTTCAGCTGGGCTCGGTGGCTCAGCCTGTAGTCCCACGCTTTGAGAGGCTAAAGTGAGTGAATTGCCTGAGTTCACGGGTTCGACACCCGCCTGGGCAACTTGGCGAGACCTCATCTCTACAATATATCAAAAAATTAGCCTGGTGTGGTAGCGTGCCCCTGTAGTTCCAGCTACTTGGAAGGCTGAGGGTGAAGGATCGCTGGAGCCCAGCAGTTCAAGACTACAGTGCTGAGAGCGTGCCACTGCACTCCAGTCTGGGCAACGGGGTGAGACTCTAACACAAAAAAGAAAGAAAGAAGGAGATGGGGCAAGATGGCGACGGCATAGGTGAACTGGTGAGATTCTCTGAACGTGAGTTCCCAAAAAGGCTATCACTTCGCTACCCCCATCCCCCAGCCCACCACCAACCGCGCTGGGGGCAGGCCCGGGAACTTCAGTCCCACTCAAGGCCAGATATTGCGCCCCTCCCCCCACTACTGCCGTTCATGTGTGGAAGTCTCCGGTCCCAGCCCCCTCCAGATCCCTCCCCGGCTGCATTGTCTCCAGCCCGGGCACCCGGCGGCTTGGGCACCCGGCATCAAGCCGCCGGTCACACAGGGAGGCTCTGGGCACCCGCCCCTCAGAGACGCTGGTTCCATTTCTGGCTGAAGTCCTCTGTTGGGTCCCAGCGCCACTCTCGCTGTCTAGAGCCTGCCCTTTGGAACTTTGGAGCTCTGGAACTCCGAGTCCACCCTGGCTGAGGCACTCCGCGTGAGACCCCAAACCAGAGGACCCAGACAAGCGGAGAAAAACAGATCTGCTTAAACTGCCTTGCCATTCTCCAGGCAGAGACTTCCATTGCCCTGCCCACCTAGCAACAAACTTTACCTCATTTCCTAAGGCCAGGTATTGCAGCGTGCAGGGAAGTTTTGGGTCCCTGCTCCCTCCAGCTCTCTCCCTGGCCCGGCACCCAGCACCGCAGGTCGCACAGGGAGGCTCTGAGTGCCCGCCCCTCAGAGACACCGGTTCCATTACTGGCTGAATACTCTGTAGGGTCCCAGTGCCACTCTCGTCATTTACAGCCTGCCTTTTGGAACTTTGGAGCTCTGGAACTCCGGGTCCACCCTGGCTGAGGCACACAGCGTGAGACCCCAAGCCAGAGGACCCAGACAAGCGCAGAAAAACAGATCTGCTTAAACTGCCTTGCCATTCTCCAGGCAGAGACTTCCATTGCCCTGCCCACCTAGCAACAAACTTTACTTCATTTCCTAAGGCCAGGTATTGCAGCGTGCGGGGAAGTTTTGGGTCCCTGCTCCCTCCAGCTCTCTCCCCGGCCTGGCACCCGGCACCGCACCGCAGGTCACACAGGGAGGCTCTGAGCGCCCGCCCCTCAGAGACACCGGTTCCATTACTGGCTGATACTCTGTAGGGACCCAGTGCCACTCTCGTCATTTACAGCCTGCCTTTTGGAACTTTGGAGCTCTGGAACTCCGGGTCCACCCTGACTGAGCACACAGTGTGAGACCCCAGGCCAGAGGACCAAGACAGTGGAGAAAACAGACCTGCTTAACTGCCTTGCCATTCTCAG
>NW_007132923.1:0-809 GCF_000164805.1 Carlito syrichta | reverse complement strand
AGAAGAAACTAGGAAGGAGCTGATATCTGAGATACAGTAATAAAGAATACTGTGAATGAAATAAATAACAAATTGATAAGCATGGAAAGCAGAATTACCCAAGCAGAAGAAAGAATCTCAGAGCTTGAGGACCAAAATATAGCAATAACCCAAACTCTGAAAAACACAGAAAATAAGCTAAAAAAGACAGAACAAAACCTTCAAGAGATGAGTGACTACCTCAAGAGGCCTAACCTAAGAATAATCGGACTCGCTGAGGCAGAAAGAGAAACAGAGACCACATTGGAACAAACTTTCCACGAGATCATTCAAGAAAATTTCCCTTATCTAATCAGTGATACAAAAATTCAAACACAAGAGATTCAGAGAACCCCCGCAAGACAACAAATGAGAAGACCAACTCCTAGACACATAATAATTCGCCTAAATAAAGTAGGCACAAAAGAAAAAATCCTAAAGGCAGCAAGAGAAAAAGGCCAGATCACCCACCATGGAAGACCAATCAGAATAGCAGCAGATTTATCTGCAGAAACCCTGCAGGCTAGGAGAGCTTGGAGCCCTATCTTCAAAGTCCTAAAGGATAAACAATTTCAACCAAGAATAACCTACCCAGCCAAGCTAAGCTTCATCAGTGAGGGAGAATTAAAATCTTTCCCAGATATCCAATCCCTAAGAACTTATGCAGCCACAAAACCATCTCTACATGAAACACTTAAGAAAGTACTAAACACAGAAGAAAAGGAAAAAAGAACAACGTTCTTCACAAGAGTACAGGGAAAAGAATAAAATATACACGAACCAACCCCGAA
>NW_007132922.1:0-3372 GCF_000164805.1 Carlito syrichta | reverse complement strand
ATCATAGGTCAAATAAGCGATCAGACTAGAGTCACTTCTGTGATCTCCGATTCCAGCCTCTCCCTTTGTTTTTCGTTGCAGCATAGGGATGGGGCTTTGTCTCCTGTTTCACACTGTTGCCTTAGGAGCTGAGTTAAGTTTGTTGCTAGGTGGGCGGGGCAATGGGAGTCTCTGCCTGGAGAATGGCAAGGCAGTTTAAGCAGGTCTGTTTTTCTCCGCTTGTCTGGGTCCTCTGGCTTGGGGTCTCACGCTGTGTGCCTCAGCCAGGGTGGACCCGGAGTTCCAGAGCTCCAAAGTTCCAAAAGGCAGGCTGTAAATGACGAGAGTGGCACTGGGTCCCTACAGAGTATTCACCCAGTAATGGAACCGGTGTCTCTGAGGGGCGGGCGCTCAGAGCCTCCCTGTGCGACCTGCGGTGCCGGGTGCCAGGGGTGCCGGGCCGGGGAGAGAGCTGGAGGGAGCAGGGACCCAAAACTTCCCCGCACGCTGCAATACCTGGCCTTAGGAAATGAGGTAAAGTTTGTTGCTAGGTGGGCAGGGCAATGGAAGTCTCTGCCTGGAGAATGGCAAGGCAGTTTAAGCAGATCTGTTTTTCTCCGCTTGTCTGGGTCCTCTGGTTTGGGGTCTCACGCTGAGTGCCTCAGCCAGGGTGGACCCGGAGTTCCAGAGCTCCAAAGTTCCAAAGGGCAGGCTCTAGACAGCGAGAGTGGCGCTGGGACCCAACAGAGGACTTCAGCCAGAAATGGAACCAGCGTCTCTGAGGGGCGGGTGCCCAGAGCCTCCCTGTGTAACCGGCGGCTTGATGCCGGGTGCCCGGGCTGGAGACAATGCAGCCGGGGAGGGATCTGGAGGGGGCTGGGACCGTAGACTTCCACACACGAGTAGAATGGCGCAGTGGGGGGAGGGGCGCAATATCTGGCCTTGCGTGGGACTGACCCCAGCGCGGTTGGTGGTGGGCTGGGGGATGGCGGTAGCGAAGTGATAGCCTTTTTGGGAACTCACGTTCAGAGAATCTCACCAGTTCACCTATGCCGTCGCCATCTTGCCCCGTCTCCGGGTACCATGTTTTTTAACAATTGTGATTAGAGCTGCAAAGAACATACTGTTGCAGCGATCTTTTTGGTAAAATGATTTGAGTTCCTTCTGGTATATTCTCGACAGGGTAATACTGAGTCACATGGTATGTCAAGATCTTGTCCCTTTACAACCCACCACACTGTTTTCCAAAGATGTTGCTCTACTTTTCAGTACACAGGCATTGTAGAAGTATTTATTTCTTCCGAAATCCTGACCTGCATCTATTATGGCTTGTTTTATTAATGATGGCCAGTCTTACAGGGGTTAGGTGGTATTTCAAAGTGGTTTCATTTGAATTTCTTTGATGATGAGTGAGGCTGAGCAATTTTCATGTGTCTGCTGACTGCCCATATCTCTTCTTATGAAAAGTGTCCAATCACGAATTTTGCAATCTTTTCAAAGGGAATGATTGTCTGATTTTTCTGAGTGTTTGAGTTTCTTTTAGATCCTCGATGTTATGTCTCTTAATAGATATATATGTGGAGAAACGTTTTTCCCATTCTGGTGGCTGTATCCCTGCTCTTCTGATGGGTTCTTTTGTTTTGCTGAAGTATATAAATTTGATGAGATCCCACTTGTCGAACTTACTTTTTAAGACATGTGTGTTTAGGGCTCTGAAGAGGAATTAGGTTCTGGTTACAGGTTCCCTAATAGTGTCTCTTGCGTTTTCTATGATTATTATAATTTGGTGTTTTATGTTTAGGTCTTTGATCCACTTAGATTTAACGTGTATGGTGTTAGATGGGGGTACTGTTTCAATCTTGTGCATGTTGTCAGCTTTTTCCCAGTACCATTACTGAATATGTTTTCCATAACCCAGTGGACCTTGGATGTTTTTCCAAGATGAGTTGGTTGATAATTTGAGAATTTCATTCTCTGTCCTGTTCCACTGGCCTATGGACCTACTCTTGTACCAATACCTGACTGTGTTTATTGCTGCAAACATATAGTAAAGTTTTAAGTCTGTAACTGCGATAGCTCCTGCTTTCTTACTTTTGATAAGATTTTTTTGGCTATTCATGGTTTTGTTAGAATACTTTTTTGTAATTTCCAGGTCTAAGAAGAATGATGTTAATGGTTATTTCATTGATTCTGTAGATTGATTAAAAGTTTAATTTTTACATTAAAAGAGGTAAGAAAAGTCAGGGCAGCAACCATGTCAAATTGTCATTCATGACAACAGCCTCAGAACTTTGACATTGTAATGAGAGGGACCTTGACTACAGAGCAATCCTACGTCTTCTATCACTTGTGTACAGTGCTCTGCCAAATGCGGTAGACGTGGTGGATTTCATTTCCAAGAAGTGAAGAGAACCGTGTGTTCAGACATATTCAAAAATATTTTCAGGCAGAAGTGACCATCAAGAATCCTCTTAATGAGGTAGTCTTTTTTCTTAAAAGCAGTCTTCATGAGAGGACCGTGAAACTCCCAAGCTGGGAGGGGAACTGAGGGGGTTGCCCAAGAAGTAATCTTTTATTATTATGGTCACAGAGTAACGTTGAGGCTTGTTTATAACACAACCAAATAATATTTTAGCACTTTCTATAGTTTAGAAACTTTTGGATGTTTTTAGTATTGTGTAACAGCTTTTGAGCAGTTTTTCCTACAGGATTTGAACATTGCTTTTGCTAAGATCATAATCAATTTTACGGAATTTTCAATTATCTAAATTTTTATACTAATGCAGAGCCCAAAGACTTACTACTTTGTAAATCTCCATGTTATTTTGGTTTATATATATTGAGCCCCAAATTCTCCTTTTTCTGTGTGCCTCATTGTAAATGCTTGGTGATTAAAAGTATCAGATTAATCGGATATTTTGTTGCAGAATACAGCATTATGACTTAGGTAGAGAAAATACTAGGGGATTCAATGGAAATACTCTTTTAAAAATACAAATTGGGTTAAAATATAAAGGGAATGTGATTTTAAAATTCCTTCAAATATATAAGTGAAACTTTCTCTTGGGATTGCACATCTGTAACATTTAATCAAAATTAACAAGCAGTAAATAGAGAGTGCACCAAGAAAATGTACACAAATTTTAAGAATGGAAAAGCTGTATTAAATTTCGATAGTTTTATTTTCTAAAAATTTTAAGATTTATTATGCATTCGGCATTTTTAATAGCATTTAGGTTCACTGAGTCTCAAGGTTCAGTTTTGTAAGAATGATATAGATCTGGAATCTCAACAAGCTTCAATTTAGGCATAATAAAACACTCAGAATTTATGTGAGAAACACTGTATTTGTCATATTTTGAAGGCAGAATTATACCATGCATTCGAACGTAT
>NW_007132921.1:0-709 GCF_000164805.1 Carlito syrichta | reverse complement strand
CTGCCAATCTCACCCCTCCTCCTAAACAATTTTCCACTACTGCCAATCACTTTTTACAGCACAATAAATGATCAATTCAGTTCATGAGTGAGGAAATATGAAACTCTGTTCTTTGTTTCTGTGGTAAATTACTGAAAATGACCTACCTCATATCCATCAAACGTTCTGCAAAATCCCTATAACTGTCATTTCTTAAGGCTGCATAAGATTCCAGTGTTTATATACCACATTTATTTTACCCATTCCAGCTTTGATGGGCAACATGGTTGGTACCATGTTTTATTGCAATTGTGATTAGAGGTGCATAAAACACACTGGTGAAGGTATCTATTTGGTAAAATGATTTGAATTCCTCCAGGTAAATTCTCTACCGGGGAATTGTTGAGTCACATGGTAGGTCAATATCATGTCCCTTTACAAACCACCACACTGTTTTCCAAAAATGTTGTTCTACTTTTCAGTCCACATGCTGTGTAGAAGCATTTATTTCTTCCCAAATACTTACCTGCATCTGTTATTGTTTTTTTATTAAGATGTCCAGTCTTACAGGGGCATGTGGTATTTCAAAGTGGTTTCATTTGCATTTCTTTGATGATGAGTGAGGCTGAGCAATTTTCATGTGTCTGCTGGTTGCCCGTATCTTTTCTTATGAAAAGTGTCCAATCACGTATTTTGCACGTTTTTCAAAGGAAATGTTTGTCTGATTTTT
>NW_007132920.1:0-940 GCF_000164805.1 Carlito syrichta | reverse complement strand
TCTCACCCCTCCTCCTAAACAATTTTCCACTACTGCCAATCACTTTTTACAGCACAATAAATGATCAATTCAGTTCATGAGTGAGGAAATATGAAACTCTGTTCTTGGTTTCTGTGGTAAATTACTGAAAATGACCTACCTCATATCCATCAAACGTTCTGCAAAATCCCTATAACTGTCATTTCTTAAGGCTGCATAAGATTCCAGTGTTTATATACCACATTTATTTTACCCATTCCAGCTTTGATGGGCAACATGGTTGGTACCATGTTTTATTGCAATTGTGATTAGAGGTGCATGAAACACACTGGTGAAGGTATCTATTTGGTAAAATGATTTGAATTCCTCCAGGTAAATTCTCTACCGGGGAATTGTTGAGTCACATGGTAGGTCAATATCATGTCCCTTTACAAACCACCACACTGTTTTCCAAATATGTTGTTCTACTTTTCAGTCCACATGCTGTGTAGAAGCATTTATTTCTTCCCAAATACTTACCTGCATCTGTTATTGTTTTTTTATTAAGATGTCCAGTCTTACAGGGGCATGTGGTATTTCAAAGTGGTTTCATTTGCATTTCTTTGATGATGAGTGAGTCTGAGCAATTTTCATGTGTCTGCTGGTTGCCCGTATCTTTTCTTATGAAAAGTGTCCAATCACGTATTTTGCACGTTTTTCAAAGGAAATGTTTGTCTGATTTTTCTGAGTGCTTGAGTTTCTTGCAGATCCTAGATGTTCTGCCTTTTTACAGATATATAGGTGGAGAATCGTTTATCCCATTCTGTTGGCTGTATCCCTGCTCTTTTGATGTTTTCTTTTGTTTTGCAGGAGTATATTCATTTGATGATATCCCACTTGTCTATTTTACTTCTTAAGGCATGGATATTTAGGGCTCTGAAGAGGAATTAGTTTCCGGTTCCAATTTTCCTAATGCAGTTTG
>NW_007132919.1:0-829 GCF_000164805.1 Carlito syrichta | reverse complement strand
TAAAGTTTGAAATCTGGAACTGCGATAGCCTCCTGTTTTGTTTCTTTTGATAAGTTTATGTTTGGGTATTTATGATAGTTTATGTTTTCATATGAATTTTTATTATTTTTTTTGAGTTAGATTCTCACACTGTCGCACAGACTGGAGAGCAGGTCTGCTCCCATCCACCGCAGCCAAAACCTAATGGGCTCCGCCGATCCTTCCGCCTCAGCCTTCCAAGTATCCGGAATTACAGACATGCTCTATCACGCTCGGCTGATTTTTTGATTTATTGTATAGATGAGGTCTTGCTGCCCAGGCAGGTCTCCCAAAGGAGCGGGATTACAGGCTGAGCCATGGAACCTGGTTATATGAATCCTTTATTGTAATCTCCAGGTCTGAGAAGAATGATGTTAACTTAATCACTATTTCATTGAGTCTATAGATTGACGAAAATGCTCCTTTTTACATTAAAAGTGGTAAGTAAACTCTGGGAAAAAAGCATGTCAATTTGTCAATGATGACATCAGCCTCACAACTTTGACATCATAATTGGAGTGACTTTGACAACTGAGCAAAACTTAGGCTTCAAGCACTTGTTTACAGTGCTCTGTCAAATGCGGTAGACATGGTGGATTTCACTCCCAAAATGTGAAGAGAACTATGTGTCGACACCTATCCAAAAGTTTCTCCAGGGATAAGTGATTATTCAAGAATCCTCAAAGCGAGGTAGTCTTTTTTATTTCTTTTTAAAGCAGTCTTTATTGAGAGGAGTGAGAAACTCCCAAACTGGGAGGGAACCTGAGGGCTTTGCCCAAGAGGTAGTATCTTATCGTTATGGTCATGGAGG
>NW_007132918.1:0-756 GCF_000164805.1 Carlito syrichta | reverse complement strand
GGTAAGTAAACTCTGGGAAAAAAGCATGTCAATTTGTCAATGATGACATCAGCCTCATAACTTTGACATCATAATTGGAGTGACCTTGACAACTGAGCAATCCTTAGGCTTCAAGCACTTGTTTACAGTGCTCTGTCAAATGCGGTAGACATGGTGGATTTCATTCCCAAAAAGTGAAGAGAACTATGTGTCGACACCTATCCAAAAGTTTCTCCAGGGATAAGTGATTATTCAAGAATCCTCAAAGCGAGGTAGTCTTTTTTATTTCTTTTAAAAGTAGTCTTTATTGAGAGGACTGAGAAACTCCCAAACTGGGAGGGGACCTGAGGGCGTTGCCCAAGAGGTAGTATCTTATCATTATGGTCATGGAGTCCTGTTGGAACTTGGTGATAGCACAACCGAATAATATTTTAGCACTTTCTTTAGTTTAGAAACTATTTGTATGTTTTTAATATTGTCTACCAGCCTTTGAGCCATTTTTCCTACAGTATTTGAACATTCCTTTTGCTAAGATCATAATCAACTTTCCAGAATTTTCAATCATCTCAATTTTTATGCTAATGCAGAACCCAAATACTTACTACTTTGTAAATCTCCATGTTATTTTGGTATATATATATTGGGCCCCAAATTCTCTTTTTTTCTGTGTTCCTCATTGTAAATGCTTGTTGATTAAAAGTATCAGATTATTCGGATACTTTGTTGCAGAGTAGACTATTATGTCTTAGGTACACAAAATAATAAGGGATTCAATGG
>NW_007132917.1:0-779 GCF_000164805.1 Carlito syrichta | reverse complement strand
GAACTCTGTTCTTTGTTTCTGTGGTAAATTACTGAAAATGACCTACCTCATATCCATCAAACGTCTGCAAAATCCCTATAACTGTCATTTCTTAAGGCTGCATAAGATTCCAGTGTTTATATACCACATTTATTTTACCCATTCCAGCTTTGATGGGCAACATGGTTGGTACCATGTTTTATTGCAATTGTGATTAGAGGTGCATAAAACACACTGGTGAAGGTATCTATTTGGTAAAATGATTTGAATTCCTCCAGGTAAATTCTCTACCGGGGAATTGTTGAGTCACATGGTAGGTCAATATCATGTCCCTTTACAAACCACCACACTGTTTTCCAAAAATGTTGTTCTACTTTTCAGTCCACATGCTGTGTAGAAGCATTTATTTCTTCCCAAATACTTACCTGCATCTGTTATTGTTTTTTTATTAAGATGTCCAGTCTTACAGGGGCATGTGGTATTTCAAAGTGGTTTCATTTGCATTTCTTTGATGATGAGTGAGGCTGAGCAATTTTCATGTGTCTGCTGGTTGCCCGTATCTTTTCTTATGAAAGGTGTTCAATCACGTATTTTGCACGTTTTTCAAAGGAAATGTTTGTCTGATTTTTCTGAGTGCTTGAGTTTCTTGCAGATCCTAGATGTTCTGCCTTTTTACAGATATATAGGTGGAGAATCGTTTATCCCATTCTGTTGGCTGTATCCCTGCTCTTTTGATGTTTTCTTTTGTTTTGCAGAGTATATTCATTTGATGATATCCCACTTGTCTATTTTACTTCTTA
>NW_007132916.1:0-796 GCF_000164805.1 Carlito syrichta | reverse complement strand
GATTCCAGTGTTTATATACCACATTTATTTTACCCATTCCAGCTTTGATGGGCAACATGGTTGGTACCATGTTTTATTGCAATTGTGATTAGAGGTGCATAAAACACACTGGTGAAGGTATCTATTTGGTAAAATGATTTGAATTCCTCCAGGTAAATTCTCTACCAGGGAATTGTTGAGTCACATGGTAGGTCAATATCATGCCCCTTTACAAACCACCACACTGTTTTCCAAAAATGTTGTTCTACTTTTCAGTCCACATGCTGTGTAGAAGCATTTATTTCTTCCCAAATACTTACCTGCATCTGTTATTGTTTTTATTAAGATGTCCAGTCTTACAGGGGCATGTGGTATTTCAAAGTGGTTTCATTTGCATTTCTTTGATGATGAGTGAGGCTGAGCAATTTTCATGTGTCTGCTGGTTGCCCGTATCTTTTCTTATGAAAAGTGTCCAATCACGTATTTTGCACGTTTTTCAAAGGAAATGTTTGTCTGATTTTTCTGAGTGCTTGAGTTTCTTGCAGATCCTAGATGTTCTGCCTTTTTACAGATATATAGGTGGAGAATCGTTTATCCCATTCTGTTGGCTGTATCCCTGCTCTTTTGATGTTTTCTTTTGTTTTGCAGGAGTATATTCATTTGATGATATCCCACTTGTCTATTTTACTTCTTAAGGCATGGATATTTAGGGCTCTGAAGAGGAATTAGTTTCCGGTTCCAATTTTCCTAATGCAGTTTCCTGCATTTTCTAAGATTATTATAATTCGGTGTTTTACGTTTAGGTCTTTGATCCATT
>NW_007132915.1:0-848 GCF_000164805.1 Carlito syrichta | reverse complement strand
GTAATGCCCTGTCGATAATAATACCAAAAAGATACCTGCACCAGTATGCTTTTTAATCACAATTGCAATAAAACATGGTACCAACCATGTTGCCAATCAAAGCTGGAATGTATAAAATAAATGTGGTATATACACAGTGGAATACTATGCAGCCATAAAAAAGACAGATATAAGGATTTTGCAGAACGTTTGATGGATATGAGGTAAGTCATTTTCAATGGTTTGTCACAGAAACAAAGAAGGGAGTTCCGTAGGTTTTCACTCATGAGCTGAACTTGATCACTTATAGTGTTACAAGAGAGTGATTGGCAGTAGTGGTAAACTGTTTTGGGGGAAGGGTTAGATTGGCAGTGGAGGTATTCTGCTAAGGAATGGAGGGGTATACCTCATCAGCCAGGGACCCTGCATAATCAATGTTTGTATATCCAACTCTGAATTTTACCCCACATTTTTTAAAAAGTTAAAATAAATAATTAAATAAATAAATAAATGAAAGCTGTAAAACATGCATCAGACTTTATTAGTTTATTCTATTTTTTATTTTTTATTTTTAACTTTAAAAATGGTTACAATTCAGTGTTGGGCCTAGAAATGTTCACTATGCTGCGCTTGATTTTTTAAGAACTGTATAATATTCCAATGATAACTCCTTTTCCTTTTAATACGTTGGAATACATGGCATAATTCTGCCTTCAAAATTTACAACTACAATGTTTCTCACATAAATTTGGAATGTTTTATTCTGCTGAAATTGAAATTTTTTGAGATACCAGATCTATATCATTCTTAGAAAACTTAACCTTTGAAATTTAGTTTACTTAAGTGCTATTCAGAAGGCAGAATGCATA
>NW_007132914.1:0-757 GCF_000164805.1 Carlito syrichta | reverse complement strand
TTTCTTTCTAAACTGTTTTTCTTCTTAAGATTTTTTAGCTGTTATTTCCTGGTAAATTGATTGATTAGATTTTGTTCCAGTATGTAGTTTCATTTGGGGTTATGATTAGACGTTATAACTGTGATAATAGTTGTATTATGTTGCTTTTGGTCAAGCAGAACGTTCTTGGTTTTTGTACGTGCAGTAACTTTCAGCTTGCTTCAGTCCCCGGCTGTCGTTATGGCAACTGTGCAGTTCATTGTTTTAAGTGGCATGGCAGGTTTTGAGACGTAGGTAGTTTCCATGT
This sequence comes from Carlito syrichta, assembly GCF_000164805.1. Classification (NCBI taxonomy): domain Eukaryota; kingdom Metazoa; phylum Chordata; class Mammalia; order Primates; family Tarsiidae; genus Carlito; species Carlito syrichta. The sequence goes on along the minus strand of NW_007132914.1, from coordinate 471 downwards.
AATAGGCAATCAGATTTAGGTTTTAGGTTAAAATGTCATTGAATTAAGTTTTATAGAACATAGAGTAAGTTCATAATTTTTATACTTATTAGTACTAATGATAAGGTTTGTAATAGATTATAGTAGGATAATAGTTGTATTAGAATTTAGACATGATATTATAAGATAAGTAATTAATAAAGTATAAAAGACAATAGTTTAGATATTTGAAATTTATAGAAGTTGTGATAAAATTTTAGGTTAAGGATAAGTTCATAGGTAATTAATATACAATCATAGGGCAGTACAGAAATGTAGTAGGTTATAAGAATTATAAAAATAAATAGTATAAAATTAAGGTAATAAAATTAAGTCATTTAAGTAAACTTATAGATTATAGTATAGTGTTAAGTTAATAATATTAATCGTCAAAATATTAAAAGTTAGTAAAATTGGATTGAACTTAGAGTTAACTTGGAAAGTTTTTTAATC
>NW_007132913.1:0-800 GCF_000164805.1 Carlito syrichta | reverse complement strand
TATTTCCATATGTGCAGTGCAAATGGGTTGGGATAATGTCACACTCTCAATAGCATTTTTTTTCAGAATACTTATTTTTTATGGTAATTAAATGGATACTATTTTTCATTATTCCCCTTTGTCTACTATCCCTACTTCCACTGCAATCCCTCTGTTAGCATTTTATTTAAAGGTGTATCTTTCCCTTGTATGCATGTATGTATGTATGTATGTATGTACTTCTATGTAAACAAAATTTTCCAACTTTATTTAGGCAAAATTTTATATATTTAATGTGTACAACTTGATGATTTGGTATGTGTTATTAAATTATTACTACAAACAAGTTTATTAATATGCACATCACATCACATAATAACCCTCACTTTTTTTGTGGTTTCCAGAACTTATTTCTCATAACTGTAAGTTTGTACCTTGTGACTAATATCCCCCTGTTACTCTCTTCCTCTATCCCCTGGTAATCACCATATCACTTCCTTTTTTAAAAATTGTTTGTGAGTTTGACTCCTCTAGATTTAACATATTAGTGAGATCATGTGGTATTTGTTTTTCTAAGTCTGGCATAATGTTCTTTAGTTTCATCTATATTGTCGAAAATGGCAGGATTTCTTTTTAAAAAAAATTTTTAAGGCTGATATTCCATTGTGTACATATACTACATTTTCTTTATCGTATGTACATTCTTAGGGTTTTTTCCATAACTTTGTTATTATGAATAATGGTACAGTTAACATGGGAGTTTAGCTATCTCTGCAAGATCTTTATTTCAGGGCTAATGGATATATACCCAGGAGTAGAAT
>NW_007132912.1:0-3090 GCF_000164805.1 Carlito syrichta | reverse complement strand
GTATGTATGTATGTACTTCTATGTAAACAAAATTTTCCCAACTTTATTTAGGCAAAATTTTATATATTTAATGTGTACAACTTGATGATTTGGTATGGGTTATCAAATTATTACTACAAACAAGTTTATTAATATGCACATCACATCACATAATAACCCTCACTTTTTTTGTGGTTTCCAGAACTTATTTCTCATAACTGTAAGTTTGTACCTTGTGACTAATATCCCCCTGTTACTCTCTTCCTCTATCCCCTGGTAATCACCGTATCACTTCCTTTTTTAAAAATTGTTTGTGAGTTTGACTCCTCTAGATTTAACATATTAGTGAGATCATGTGGTATTTGTTTTTCTAAGTCTGGCATAATGTTCTTTAGTTTCATCTATATTGTCGAAAATGGCAGGATTTCTTTTTAAAAAAAATTTTTAAGGCTGATATTCCATTGTGTACATATACTACATTTTCTTTATCGTGTGTACATTCTTAGGGTTTTTTCCACAACTTTGTTATTATGAATAATGGTACAGTTAACATGGGAGTTTGGCTATCTCTGCAAGATCTTTATTTCAGGGCTAATGGATATATACCCAGGAGTAGAATTGCTCAATCATATGGTAGACTTTTTTATTACTTTTTCTGAAGAATCTTCATAATGTTTTCCATAATGACTGCATTAGTTTACACTTTCACCAACAGTGTGAAAGCAGTCTCTTTTCTCACTTCCTTGACATACTTGTTATTCTTTTACTTGGTAATAGTCATGCTTTAATGGTGTATTGTTGTATTAATTAGTGTGATGGTTATTTTTAGGTGTCACCTTGACTGGATTGAGTATTAACTAAAGATTACCTGGAGAACAGGTAAAGTATTACTTCTGGCTGTATCTGTGAGGATGTTCTCAGAGGAGACTAGCATGTAAGTCATCAGACTAAGTGGGGAAGCTCTGCTCTCAATGTGGGCAGTCATAGTTCAATCAGCAGAGGATTAGATAAAAAAAGAAACTTCTCTTGTGGAGAGCTCAGATATGTTGCTCTTCCCTTGTCTTTGAACATCAAAACTCCAAGTTTTCTCTCTTTAGGACTACAAGACTTTACACCATGGTGCTCAGATCCTCTGGCATTTGACATTGGATTGAGAATCACAGTCAGCTTCTCTGGTTCTGAGGACTTCACACTTGGACTGAGTCATGCTACCAGTATCCCAAGACTCCAAATTTTAGACATTCTGTCCTGGAATTTCTCAGCTGCCACAGTCACATGAGCCCCTAACAAGTTCCCCTAATAATTCCCTTATCATGTATCTGTATCTGTATCTATTTCTATGCCTATCTCTATCTCTATATTTCCTAGTGGTTCTGTCTCTCTGGAGAACCCTAATAAAATTAGTCTTATAGTAAGTAACATAACAGTTGTTTGCATATATTTTCAACTTACATTCAAAGTATCAGGTTATATGTCTTGTTGTATTTAGCATTTTCCACTAATCTGCAAGATTAGTCTCTAAGATCTTTATGTGCACATTTCATCTGCTGCTCCCAACTCTGGAATATTAGCTTCTGCCATATATTACTTTCCCTCTGTCCTACAGTTGACATTCAGATTGTCATAGGTCACCAACACCACAAAAAATAGACTGTTATGGGTCCGTGTTACTTTTTTTCTAGGATATGTACCAGTGAATTGTCCCATATATAAACCTAATTTTACTGAACATTGTCATATTGTTCCTTTTTTAGAAATAATGCAGCATTTACTCTCCAACAACAGAGGCTGTGGAAACACATTTCTCACAAACACATTAATGACTTGGTGTTTTAATGTTTTTCAGGAACTGCTACTTCTTAAAAAAAAAAGTGGTTGTGGAAGGAGCTTCTTATTCAGTGCTTTGTAATTTCTGATGGTGTCTCTTCTCCTGAGTCAGTTTACAGTGTTGTTCTGAGAGTCATTCCTTGATGTTCAAACTGAATTATCTCTTCATCTTTCTATCAGTTTGTAAGTTTACCGTACAATAAATTTCTTTGTGTCTCAACTATTTAAGTGTGTTCTATTTTTTTCCTAAAAATCTTAAGAAGAAATACCACAGCAATATCACATTTGAGTTTATACCTTTCTCTGATAACTGATCCCATGAGCACAAAGATGATAAGTACAGACTCTGGACACTGCTAAATGAGGGAAGGAGGAGAAACGAGGGCCACACAACTACACACTGGGACCAGATCCACTATCAGGGAAGAGAGAGGTCACTAGAAGCCCAAACCTCACCTGCAGTAATTAATTTGTGTGGCAAATACATGTACCCCACAACACTAAAATAAAATAATAAATATTCCCCATTTTTAGCTTATGTTACTATGCTTTCTTTTTAACAACCAAAAAACATTAGTTTAGATTACCTTAATGAAATGGTTTTAAGTTATTTGAAATGACGTCAGAACATAAAATATTTAATTAGGAAGTTAGGGGAAAAAAGGAGAGATTGCCTAAAGCCCACGGGTTGAAGAACAGCCCGGGCAACTTGGGGAGACCTCATCTCTACAATACATAATTCTTTGAAAAATATTACCCAGGCATTGTAGTACACACGTGTAGTTCGGGCTTCTTGGAAGACTGAGGTGGAAGAATTGCCTGAGCTCAGCAGGTTGTATCTAGGATGATTATGAGCGTGCCACTGCAATCCAGCCTGGAGGATGAAGTAAGATTTCACTAAAAAAAAAAAAGAAAAGAAAAGAAAAGTAGCCGCGCTTGGTGGCTCAGCCTGTAATCCCTCGCCTTTGGGAGGCTGAGGTGAGTGGATTGCCTGAGCCCGCGGGTTCGAGACCCGCCTGGGCAGCGAGATTTCATCTCTACAATAAATCAAAAAAATTAGCCGGGCGTGGTAGCACATGCCTGTAATTCCGGCTACTTGGAAGGCTGAGGCGGAAGGATCACCAGAGACCAGCAGGTCGAGGCTGCCGTGGCCTGGAGCAATCACTGCACTCCAGTCTGGATGAGAGAGTGAGACTCCAACTCAGAAAAAAAAAAAGTAAACAGAATTTTCTGGCAATCTTTAATAAATATCTTTGTTTGTTTGTTTGTTTGTTTGAGTTGGAG
>NW_007132911.1:0-799 GCF_000164805.1 Carlito syrichta | reverse complement strand
TAATGGATATATACCCAGGAGTAGAATTGCTCAATCATATGGTAGACTTTTTTATTACTTTTTCTGAAGAATCTTCATAATGTTTTCCATAATGACTGCATTAGTTTACACTTTCACCAACAGTGTGAAAGCAGTCTCTTTTCTCCACTTCCTTGACAATACTTGTTATTCTTTTACTTGGTAATAGTCATGCTTTAATGGTGTATTTTTGTATTAATTAGTGTGATGTTATTTTTAGGTGTCACCTTGACTGGATTGAGTATTAACTAAAGATTACCTGGAGAACAGGTAAAGTGTTACTTCTGGGCATATCTGTGAGGATGTTCTCAGAGGAGACTAGCATGTAAGTCATCAGACTAAGTGGGGAAGCTCTGCTCTCAATGTGGGCAGTCATAGTTCAATCAGAAGAGGATTAGATAAAAAAAGGAAACTTCTCTTGTGGAGAGCTCAGATATGTTGCTCTTCTCTTGTCTTTGGACATCAAAACTCCAAGTTTTCTATCTTTAGGACTACAAGACTTTACACCATGGTGCTCAGATTCTCTGGCATTTGACACTGGATTGAGAATCAGTCAGCTTCTCTGGTTCTGAGGACTTCACACTTGGACTGAGTCATGCTACCAGTATCCCAAGACTCCAACTTGTAGACATTCTGTCCTGGAATTTCTCAGCTGCCACAGTCACATGAGCCCCTAACAAGTTCCCCTAATAATTCCCTTATCATGTATTTGTATCTGTATCTATATCTATGCCTATCTCTATCTCTATATTTCCTAGTGGTTCTGTCTCTCTGGAGAACC
>NW_007132910.1:0-795 GCF_000164805.1 Carlito syrichta | reverse complement strand
CCACAAAAAATAGACTGTTATGGGCCCGTGTTACTTTTTTTCTAGGATATGTGCCAGTGAACTGTCCCATATATAAACCTCAATTTTAATGAATATTGTCATATTGTTCCTTTTTTAGAAAGAATGCAGCATTTACTCTCCAACAACAGAGGCTGTGGAAACACATTTCTCACAAACACATTAATGACTTGGTGTTTTAATGTTTTTCAGGAACTACTATTTCTTAAAAAAAAAAAAGTGGTTGTGGAAGGAGCTTCTTATTCAGTGCTTTGTAATTTCTGATGGTGTCTCTTCTCCTGAGTCAGTTTACAATGTGGTTCTGAGTCATTCCCTGATGTTCTAACTGAATTATCTCTTCATCTTTCTATCAGTTTGTAAGTTTACCGTACAATAAATTTCTTTGTGTCTCAACTATTTAAGTGTGTTCTATTTTTTTTCTAAAAATCTTAAGAAGAAATACCACAGCAATATCACATTTGAGTTTATACCTTTCTCTGATAACTGATCCCATGAGCACAAAGATGGTAAGTACAGACTCTGGACACTGCTAAATGAGGGAAGGAGGAGAAACGAGGGCCACACAACTACACACTGGGACCAGATCCACTATCAGGGAAGAGAGAGGTCACTAGAAGCCCAAACCTCACCTGCAGTAATTAATTTGTGTGGCAAATACTTCCATGTACCGCACAACACTAAAATAAAATAATAAATATTCCCCATTTTTAGCTTATGTTACTATGCTTTCTTTTTAACAACCAAAAAACATTAGTTTAGATTACCTTAATGAAATGG
>NW_007132909.1:0-863 GCF_000164805.1 Carlito syrichta | reverse complement strand
AGCTTCTATTCAGTGATTTGTAATTTCTGATGGTGTCTCTTCTCCTGAGTCAGTTTACAGTGTTGTTCTGAGAGTCATTCCTTGATGTTCAAACTGAATTATCTCTTCATCTTTCTATCAGTTTGTAAGTTTACCGTACAATAAATTTCTTTGTGTCTCAACTATTTAAGTGTGTTCTATTTTTTTTCCTAAAAATCTTAAGAAGAAATACCACAGCAATATCACATTTGAGTTTATACCTTTCTCTGATAACTGATCCCATGAGCACAAAGATGGTAAGTACAGACTCTGGACACTGCTAAATGAGGGAAGGAGGAGAAACGAGGGCCACACAACTACACACTGGGACCAGATCCACTATCAGGGAAGAGAGAGGTCACTAGAAGCCCAAACCTCACCTGCAGTAATTAATTTGTGTGGCAAATACTTACATGTACCCCACAACACTAAAATAAAATAATAAATATTCCCCATTTTTAGCTTATGTTACTATGCTTTCTTTTTAACAACCAAAAAACATTAGTTTAGATTACCTTAATGAAATGGTTTTCAGTTATTTGAAATGACGTCAGAACATAAAATATTTAATTAGGAAGTTAGGGGAAAAAAGGAGAGATTGCCTAAAGCCCACGGGTTGAAGAACAGCCCGGGCAACTTGGGGAGACCTCATCTCTACAATACATAATTCTTTGAAAAATATTACCCAGGCATTGTAGTACACACGTGTAGTTCGGGCTTCTTGGAAGACTGAGGTGGAAGAATTGCCTGAGCTCAGCAGGTTGTATCTAGGATGATTATGAGCGTGCCACTGCAATCCAGCCTGGAGGATGAAGTGAGATTCCACTAAAAAAAAAAAAAAAAAG
>NW_007132908.1:0-781 GCF_000164805.1 Carlito syrichta | reverse complement strand
CACACCTGAGTAATTTTTTTTTTTTTTTTTGGTAGCTATGTTACTAGGCTGATCTGGAACTCCTGGGCTGAAACTATCCTCCTGCCTCGGCCTTCCACATTGCTGGGATTACAGACATGATACACCGGGCCCAGCCCAACATTTCTCTTTTCCTTTTATTACTTTTATTTTTCTTGCACCCGTCTCTCTTATCTCTCAGATCTTAAGAATAAATTATGGATGACTGCATTGTGACAACTACTTTGGTTACTGAACATTTCCAACCACTAACTGTCACATCTCTTCCACAAAAGAAATTCAGTTAACTTCTGAGAGTCAATGATGCAAGAAATTCAAACACAGGAACCATTCCAGAATCCTGGCATTAAACTTCACCTGGCTACACAGGAGATGGTTGATTTCACCAGTCTGGGCAATCATTGCCTCTGGAGTCACCGTCACACTTCCAAGATTGGGTTTGCCTAGTAACATACCTCTTCCTTTGGATTGGTCTTAGCTCTGGGACATGCTGAATCAGAAGGCTTAACTTGTAATTTAAGGTAAACATGGTCAAGAATGTTTGATGGTTTGGGTATAATCAAGGTGTTAAAATAACACGAAAGAAGATTTGGTGGAAATAGCAAAGCAATCTGCAGATTCTGAGAGAACCCCTAAGATAGACACAGAAAGAATACGCATTAGGACTACCAAGAAGGAAAACTTCACCTTTAATTATATTTGTCTGACACTGCCTCTCACCATCTGTTCCCCAAATGTGTCAGATCTTAAAGCTGACTCTGAA
>NW_007132907.1:0-824 GCF_000164805.1 Carlito syrichta | reverse complement strand
GCCCATAGGCTCACCAGTATTACAACTTCAATTCCTGCTTTCCAAATAGCAACTCAAAGTCTAACCCGGCTGATTTAACTTCTCCTGTCTCTCTTAGAGTCTGCTTTTGCTGCTCAACTCTGTCAATATCCCTTCCTTCTCACCCTCCGCCTTTACCTGTGGAGGAGGGGCTGGCATCTACAGCTATGGTGCCTAACCCTGGTCTTCAGTGTTTCTCTTTTACCTTCAGAGAAGGGGCAGGTGCCAAAGGCCATGGCACCTGACCACAGCCTCCAGTCTTTCTCTTTTGTCTTTGGAGGAGTGGCTGGTGCCAAAGACCATGGCACCTAACCCCGGGCTCCAGACTTCTCACGCCCCTCCCCCTACAGTTTAATAACCTCTGGTGGCAGCCCTACCAGCTGCAACAAGTCACCACCCCCACGTGTACTTGGAAAGACCATTCAAGTTTCCACATGACTTAATACGTCTCTTCTCAAGGGGATGACTGGGACAAAGTGATATTAAAACTCTTCTTTGTTGTTTTCTTATGATAAATTTCTCTCAAGTTATATCTAAACTGGGACTATTTCAACCTTCTTCCAAGATGAAAGTAAAGGGATCATATAAGTTAATCCTGTTAACTAATTACACAAAAGATGTTATTAGACAGGTTAACTAGGACAAAATAAAAGAGGTGTTTTTTTTAATTGGAGTCTCACTCTCACACAGACTGGAGTGCAGTGACCACTCGAGGCCACCGCTGCCTCGACCTGCTGCGCTCCAGTGATCCTTCCACCTCAGTCTTCCAAGTAGCCGGAATTACAGGCATGCGCTACCACGCCCGG
>NW_007132906.1:0-741 GCF_000164805.1 Carlito syrichta | reverse complement strand
TCTTTAACAATGGAGGGGGGAAGAAAGAGACAAAATTCAACTAGCCTCCCCCATTGTCTTTGTTACAAAAGAGCAAGATATTTTTCTCCCCCACTGTTTCTGTTACAAAAAAAAAGCGAGTTTTTTTTCCCCTAATATCTTTGGGCTATCATTTTGGCTAAATAAGTGACTTTATTATTGTAATCTTGTGTTATAACATCATGCTTTTAAAATTTTTAATGCTTAAAATCTTCAAGTTCTTGGATCAGTCTCTCTAGGGTGAGACAAGAAGGAAACTCCAGGAACCTGCCTGCCCCACACCTCTTCCTGAATTCCCTGCAGATGAGGTACAAGGATTATGATCCACCATAGAATGAATGGCAAAATAGCTGGACTTCACCCTCTAGCATATCAATTATTGTAAAAGTATATCAAACCTATTATAAAAACAAAGGAAACTGTTTTCTTTTGCCAATGTTTACCTGTTTTGAATTCTCAACTTAAGTTACAACCTAAGTACATGTCTCTAATGTTTTCAATTTTTCTTTCTTCAGACTTTGTCAAAGTGACTGTATTTCCTTGTTAAAGTACAACTATAGATGATTTACAAAGGAATATTTCAACTTACGTGAATGAATTAGAAACTTTGGCTGAACATACATGTAATTTATGAGACAACTTTCATTTTTCCAGCATTGTCTCCGGGGCAATTGTCTTTTCCATTATCATTTGCTAATAATTTTTGCCTATGCTCTCACTTGA
>NW_007132905.1:0-770 GCF_000164805.1 Carlito syrichta | reverse complement strand
ATTAACCATACTTATTTGAGTCTTTAACACAAGAAAATAAGCATTTTTATATTATTGTGTTGTTCTTGCTATACAGAATTAGTATTGTAGAGTAACTTAAGCCTGATTTAAGTATATGTTATTCAATAATCTTTAAACTGTGTTAATCATTGTAAAAATGATTTATAAACCTTTTTACAATTTAAATTAAAGTAAATTTGATGAATGAAACATTCCTAGACATAATTAGATTAAGTCTTGTAAACTGAGGAAATTAACATGCCTAGTGTGTAACATTCTTTTAAAACTTATCATATGATTCATTTGCTGAGAAATTGTGAACTATGTATAAAGTACTTGTTTTGTTTTTTTATCTCAGTCAAGGTTATTGATTAAGTTACTGGTTACATCTTGTTGTAGGAATTTTCTTTGTCCTTTCCCTTAAACGAATAATATAAAAGCTCACTGTTAACCGACAATAAACGGCATCTGGCATCTTTCTTGCAACAGAGTCAGGTGTCCAGGCTTTCTCTCTTTCACTTATGCCATCTCTCCTTCAGGAAACCCTGGTCTACTGGAGCTGGCCTCCTGCACATCTTCTCTTCTCTCACTTCTATGTGTTGCAATTCTTTGCAACTTACACAGATCTCTGGGTTCCCGGCGTGCACCTTTGGCTTGCCAGCCCCGGCAGTGCTGCACGCTTCACCCCCTTCGCCTCTCCACACTCACCCTGTCCATCCAAACCCTAACATATACTTCATCACACTAAGAGAGTTCATCTGATCTCATTA
>NW_007132904.1:0-3967 GCF_000164805.1 Carlito syrichta | reverse complement strand
CGTAATACATAAAGTGGGCTTGTAAATATGCAGATGTGTTGATATTTAAAAAGGTCTTCTCGCATACATAGCTGTAACTCAGGCAAAGACTTCAACCATTAGAAACATGTCCCATTGGGAACTTTTTAAAAGTGTTGAGTGACTAAATTTTCTTTCTTTTTTGTTCAATAGAGTCAGGTCTCACTATGTTGTCTAAACTGGTCTCAACTCCTGGGATCAAGCAACGTGACTTGGTATCCTAAAGTTCTGGGATTTTGCTCTGCCTGGGAGTTTCACTTTTAAAAAATGAAAAGAAGCCAGGTTCGGTGGCTCAGCCTGTAATCTCGCACTTTGGGAGGCTGAGGTGAGTGGATTGTCTGAGCCCGTGGGTTCGAGACCCGCCTGGCCAACTTGGCAAGACCTCATCCCTACAACATATTAAAAAATTATCCGGGCATGGTAGTGTGAGCCTGTAGTTCCAGCAACTTGGAAAGCTGAGCAGAAGAATTGCCATTGCCCAGGAGGCTGACGCTGCGGTGGCCGGGAGCGGCCACTGCATTCCAATCTGGGCGACGGAGTGAGACTCCAAGTCAAAAAAAATAAAAAAAAAAAAGGAAAGAATTACACAGATTGATTTTGATAACGGAGGCACAAGATTGTGAACTGTACACTTAAAAGATTTAAGATGGTAAATTTTGTTGTGCATATGCTGTCACAATAAAAAATACAGAGAAAACAAAAGACAAAAAAACAAAGGATAAGCCGGGCTCCGTGGCTCAGCCTTCAATCCCGTGCCCTTGGGAGGCTGAGGTGAGTGAATTGCCTGAGCCCGGGGGTTCGAGACCTGCCTGGGCAGCGAGACCTCATCTCTACAATAAAAATTAAAAAAAAAAAAATCAGCCGGTTGTGGTAGCGCATGCCTGTAATTCTGGCTACTTAGAAGGCTAAGGCTGAAGGATCGCCGGAGCCCAGCAAGTCGAGGCTGCGGTGGCGGGGAGAGGCACTGCACTCCAGTCTGGGTGACAGAGTGAGACTCCAACACAAACAAAAAAAACCCAAAACAACAACAACAACAACAACAACAACAAAAGAATGAAGATTTGGGTGACTACCACTGCCCTGTTTCTCACTAACATCCCAAATTGTCTATTAGTCACCCCTCTCTTTCAAGCTTCTCTCAGCAGGCAGAACAAGATTCCCATTTATGTGCCAGCATACTGATAGATTGAGAACAAAAATAAATTTTCTATTAACCAGAGTTCTCCCAAACAGCTTTCTCTCTACAATTCAGAAAAGTGGGTTTTTCATCTTATTTCTAAAACTGCTCTGTCACCAATTGATTTTGACTCATGATAATTTCATCCAAGATGTTAGAGTTTTATGTTAATCTCACTAATTTCATCTTCTGATAGAATTTGTTCCTGGAACTAAGGTCAACAGGAAGATTGCTATTATCTGGTTAGGACTGCCCCAGTGTTCATAAGAGTATACAAACACAAAACCTGCTGCAGTGGGGAATCCCAGGTACTCTGAGGTTCCTGCTGTGAGACTGATTGAAGTAACTTTGTCCCTTGTGTTCTGGAGACTTGGGATTTCACATTTCCATATTGCTTTCATAATGGCCTGGAGGGACCCTTGGAGAGACTCTACTCTGGTTGTTGTGCTGAGAGAGGATCATGAGGGAGCCCAAGCCAGGAATCCGTTCATAGAGGCCTTTTCCCTGGAGCTTTTTAGAGGTTTCACTTTGAAATCACCATTAGTTGACCTAAGAAAGTAAAATCTATCTCTACAATAGGACACCGTGATATGAAAGCTTGTTCCTTGCAAAACTCACATTGAAACATAATCCCAAATGTGACAGCATTCAGAAATGGGGTCTTTAAGAGGTCCAGGTCCTCAAGTTTCAATATCAGCTATGCTAATGAGTAAAGGCATATCTACCAAGTTGGGATAGGTAAGAAAGTCCCAGTTCTTTCTTACAGTTGCATATTTTCTTTTGGGATGTGCAACATTGCTGTGCTATCCATACCTAATGAGGAAATGGGATGATGTCATTCCACCATTTTCAGTGTTTTTCACTGGACCCCATCCCATCTTACATGATTTTGTGCTATTTCTTCTTAGTGCTTCCTTTTTGCTCTGCTTTTTCTATTTCTCATATGATTTCCCCAGATTGAAAGTTTCATTTTTACAGTGAATTCACATACCTAGAAGTTTTGCAATGTGCTATTTACTTTTTGTGGGCATATGCCTTCTTTGTATGGAAGAATATTAAGTGTGCAGGTAATTTTTTTTTTTTTTGAGTTGGAGTCTCACTCTGTCTCCCAGACTGGAGTGCAGTGGCTGTTCCCGGCCACCACAGCCTTGACCTGCTGGGCTCCAGCGATCCTTCTGCCTCAGCCTTCCAAGTAGCCGGAATTACAGGCATGCGCTACCACGCCCAGCTGATATTTTGATTTACTGTAGAGATGAGGTCTCGCTGCCCGGGCGGGTCTCGCTCCCGTGGGCTCAGGCAATCCACTCACCTCACCCTCCCAAAGGCGCGGGATTAGAGGCTGAGCCACCAAACCCAGCTCTGGTAATTTTTAAATTATTTTCTGTAATTCACAGATTTCCATGATCTCTAACAAATTCCTTTTAATTGGTTGTTTCTAACTCAGACACTTTCCCCTGAAAAACTTCTGCCACCCATTCCATATCTGCTGTCGCATAAGGACACTCGGATTATCATTCTGACATCATTGCTACATGGAACAGCCCCTTTCTCTTTCTAAACATCATAAGAAGATACACTACAGTGACATCACTGGGGAAGCTGACACTAAACACCCAAGTGCAGCCCCTTCACTAGATTCCGCACAAAAAATGATTGAAGAGAAAGATTTCTTTCTGAAGAGATGCCAGACCCACCCTGCTTCTACTCACACACTTGCCCAAATTTTAAGGCTGACTATGTTTTACACTAGCCAGTGAAGCTCCTTAGCCACTTTTTTTTAAGACACAACACACTGCAACATGCCACAGATTAGAGGCTGTTCCTTGCTCCATCACAGAGAAGAAAGACCTTTTTTTACACCTATGCTGGTATGATTATAAGGGTGCAAGGTCTCTCTACAACCAATATTTGGAAACAAAGTGTTCTAAAGCCAGGGAAATGATGTGAAGTCGCTCCAGCATCAAGCAGATGCCACTATGGTCACTGAGGACACCCAAGGAGATCCATTTCCAGTTTGGAGATCTAGTTTTAAAAACCTCCACTCTGTCTTCCAGGGACTCCTGTCTGACTCCTTTGTCTGGCTTGCCTAAAGGGTCATTACCATATCCTTCACTGCCTGCTGGAGAACCCTGCATGGCAAAGAATTGAGGGTGGCTTGAAGCCAGAATTGGTGAGAATTTTCATCTTCATCTCAAACAGGTTACATTACCTTCACAGGTTGGTTAAATGCCAAATACCATTCATATCACAAAATATTCCCTTTTTTGAAAAACTGGATTTAACTATGTGCAAACTCTTGAAAACAAAACACACAAAAACTACAACAATGCATTTTTATTTTGCCACTTATGCCAAATGAGATGATGGAGTGATTACAACAATATTTACATTGCTGGAAAATACATACTTCCCACAAGTAGAGTACAAGAGGTACTGTAATTGGTACAGTGACACACAAAGAGAAAGCTGTCATAAAATATACAATGCACCTATTCTTGAAAAACAATATTTACTGACAATTCATTAGCTACAACCCCTCAAACACACTCATGTCCACACACTAGCACATTGCCACTAATTCAGCATGTTTGTAGCCAAAACTAAGAACTGGAAAATGTGTAAATAAAAGAATTTGAATATAAATAATCCTAATTCAATTCAGGAGATTGACTTTGTTAAACGAAATGAAGAAATGTCATGATGTAGCTAGGAGATGTGGCAAAAGCTTGGCAGGTATTGCTATGTTCTGTATGTTTTCTTGTCTGTATTTCC
>NW_007132903.1:0-3862 GCF_000164805.1 Carlito syrichta | reverse complement strand
TTTGATAACGGAGGCACAAGATTGTGAACTGTACACTTAAAAGATTTAAGATGGTAAATTTTGTTATGCATATGCTGTCACAATAAAAAATACAGAGAAAACAAAAGACAAAACAACAAAGGATAAACCGGGCTCCGTGGCTCAGCCTGCAATCCCGTGCCCTTGGGAGGCTGAGGTGAGTGAATTGCCTGAGCCCGCGGGTTCGAGACCTGCCTGGGCAGCGAGACCTCATCTCTACAATAAAAATTAAAAAAAAAAAAAAATCAGCCGGTTGTGGTAGCGCATGCCTGTAATTCTGGCTACTTAGAAGGCTAAGGCTGAAGGATCGCCGGAGCCCAGCAAGTCGAGGCTGCGGTGGCGGGGAGAGGCACTGCACTCCAGTCTGGGTGACAGAGTGAGACTCCAACACAAACAAACAAAACAACCCCAAAACAACAACAACAACAACAACAACAAAAGAATGAAGATTTGGGTGACTACCACTGCCCTGTTTCTCACTAACATCCCAAATTGTCTATTAGGTCACCCCTCTCTTTCAAGCTTCTCTCAGCAGGCAGAACAAGATTCCCATTTATGTGCCAGCATAACTGATAAGATTGAGAACAAAAATAAATTTTCTATTAACCAGAGTTCTCCCAAACAGCTTTCTCTCTACAATTCAGAAAAGTGGGTTTTTCATCTTATTTCTAAAACTGCTCTGTCACCAATTGATTTTGACTCATGATAATTTCATCCAAGACGTTAGAGTTTTATGTTAATCTCACTAATTTCATCTTCTGATAGAATTTGTTCCTGGAACTAAGGTCAACAGGAAGATTGCTATTATCTGGTTAGGACTGCCCCAGTGTTCATAAGAGTATACAAACACAAAACCTGCTGCAGTGGGGAATCACAGGTACTCTGAGGTTCCTGCTGTGAGACTGATTGAAGTAACTTTGTCCCTTGTGTTCTGGAGACTTGGGATTTCACATTTCCATATTGCTTTCATAATGGCCTGGAGGGACCCTTGGAGAGACTCTACTCTGGTTGTTGTGCTGAGAGAGGATCATGAGGAGCCCAGGCCAGGAATCCGTTCATAGAGGCCTTTTCCCTGGAGCTTTTTAGAGGTTTCACTTTGAAATCACCATTAGTTGACCTAAGAAAGTAAAATCTATCTCTACAATAGGACACCGTGATATGAAAGCTTGTTCCTTGCAAAACTCACATTGAAACATAATCCCAAATGTGACAGCATTCAGAAATGGGGTCTTTAAGAGGTCCAGGTCCTCAAGTTTCAATATCAGCTATGCTAATGAGTAAAGGCATATCTACCAAGTTGGGATAGGTAAGAAAGTCCCAGTTCTTTCTTACAGTTGCATATTTTCTTTTGGGATGTGCAACATTGCTGTGCTATCCATACCTAATGAGGAAATGGGATGATGTCATTCCACCATTTTCAGTGTTTTTCACTGGACCCCATCCCATCTTACATGATTTTGTGCTGTTTCTTCTTAGTGCTTCCTTTTTGCTCTGCTTTTTCTATTTCTCATATGATTTCCCCAGATTGAAACAGTTTCATTTTTACAGTGAATTCACATACCTAGAAGTTTTGCAATGTGTTATTTACTTTTTGTGGGCATATGCCTTCTTTGTATGGAAGAATATTAAGTGTGCAGGTAATTTTTTTTTTTTTTGAGTTGGAGTCTCACTCTGTCTCCCAGACTGGAGTGCAGTGGCTGTTCCCGGCCACCACAGCCTTGACCTGCTGGGCTCCAGCGATCCTTCTGCCTCAGCCTTCCAAGTAGCCGGAATTACAGGCATGCGCTACCACGCCCAGCTGATATTTTGATTTACTGTAGAGATGAGGTCTCGCTGCCCGGGCGGGTCTCGCTCCCGTGGGCTCAGGCAATCCACTCACCTCACCCTCCCAAAGGCGCGGGATTAGAGGCTGAGCCACCAAACCCAGCTCTGGTAATTTTTAAATTATTTTCTGTAATTCACAGATTTCCATGATCTCTAACAAATTCCTTTTAATTGGTTGTTTCTAACTCAGACACTTTCCCCTGAAAAACTTCTGCCACCCATTCCATATCTGCTGTCGCATAAGGACACTCGGATTATCATTCTGACATCATTGCTACATGGAACAGCCCCTTTCTCTTTCTAAACATCATAAGAAGATACACTACAGTGACATCACTGGGGAAGCTGACACTAAACACCCAAGTGCAGCCCCTTCACTAGATTCCGCACAAAAAATGATTGAAGAGAAAGATTTCTTTCTGAAGAGATGCCAGACCCACCCTGCTTCTACTCACACACTTGCCCAAATTTTAAGGCTGACTATGTTTTACACTAGCCAGTGAAGCTCCTTAGCCACTTTTTTTTAGACACACCACACTGCAACATGCCACAGACTAGAGGCTGTCCCTGCTCCATCACAGAGAAGGAAGACCTTTTCTACACCCATGCTGGTATGATTATAAGGGTGCAAGGTCTCTCTACAACCAATATTTGGAAACAAAGTGTTCTAAAGCCAGGGAAATGATGTGAAGTCGCTCCAGCATCAAGCAGATGCCACAATGGTCACTGAGGACACCCAAGGTGATCCATTTCCAGTTTGGAGATCTAGTTTTAAAAACCTCCACTCTGTCTTCCAGGGACTCCTCTCTGACTCTTTTGTCTGGCTTGCCTAAAGGGTCATTACCATATCCTTCACTGCCTGCTGGAGAACCCTGCATGGCAAAGAATTGAGGGTGGCTTGAAGCCAGAATTGGTGAGAATTTTCATCTTCATCTCAAACAGGTTACATTACCTTCACAGGTTGGTTAAATGCCAAATACCATTCATATCACAAAATATTCCCTTTTTTGAAAAACTGGATTTAACTATGTTCAAACTCTTGAAAACAAAACACACAAAAACTACAACAAAGCATTTTTATTTTGCCACTTATGCCAAATGATATGATGGAGTGATTACAACAATATTTACATTGCTGGAAAATACATACTTCCCACAAGTAGAGTACCAGAGGTACTGTAATTGGTACAGTGACACACAAAGAGAAAGCTGTCATAAAATATACAATGCACCTATTCTTGAAAAACAATATTTAACTACTGACAATTCATTAGCTACAACCCCTCAAACACACTCATGTCCACACACTAGCACATGGTATCATTGCCATTAATTCAGCATGTTTGTAACCAAAACTAAGAACTGGAAAATGTGTAATTAAAAGAATTTGAATATAAATAATCCTAATTCAATTCAGGAGATTGGCTTTGTTAAATGAAATGAAGAAATGTCATGATGTAGCTAGGAGATGTGGCAAAAGCTTGGCAGGTAATGCTATGTCTGTATGTTTTCTTGTCTGTATTTCCTATTTCTAAATATGGAAAAAATAAACACAGGCACTAGTAGCAATCTGAGACTCATGACTAAAAGGATGCAGAGAAGCTGGGGCCAGAGGTGTATTTGAATTCAGAAGGTGCAGAATGAGAAAGGATCCTGCACAGGGATGAACATATGGCTGGATGTATACCTGCAGTCAGTGTTTCCTTTCAGCAGCCTGATAAGGAGGTTCTCCTATTCCAATTCCTTTCATATGCAGAGTGAGGAAGTGCCTGCGGAAGTTTCTGGGCACCAGCAAGGATGAGAAGGAGTCAGGTCAAGCCAGAAATGGCATGCAACTCTTCCCTCACTCTCTCACTGAGAAGGTGACCATCCTCCCATCTCCTGGCCTCCAAAGTCTTCTGCCTCAAGCCGCACTTTTGGAGCAGGTCAGCTGGGTGCCAGACTCTGGAGAGAGCGGCTGCAGAGAGTGGACAAAGGCAGGTGAGACACTTAGCTCCGAAATCCCAAGTGGCAAGAGAAG
>NW_007132902.1:0-4105 GCF_000164805.1 Carlito syrichta | reverse complement strand
TTTGATAACGGAGGCACAAGATTGTGAACTGTACACTTAAAAGATTTAAGATGGTAAATTTTGTTATGCATATGCTGTCACAATAAAAAATACAGAGAAAACAAAAGACAAAACAACAAAGGATAAACCGGGCTCCGTGGCTCAGCCTGCAATCCCGTGCCCTTGGGAGGCTGAGGTGAGTGAATTGCCTGAGCCCGCGGGTTCGAGACCTGCCTGGGCAGCGAGACCTCATCTCTACAATAAAAATTAAAAAAAAAAAAAAATCAGCCGGTTGTGGTAGCGCATGCCTGTAATTCTGGCTACTTAGAAGGCTAAGGCTGAAGGATCGCCGGAGCCCAGCAAGTCGAGGCTGCGGTGGCGGGGAGAGGCACTGCACTCCAGTCTGGGTGACAGAGTGAGACTCCAACACAAACCAACAAAAAAACCCAAAACAACAACAACAACAACAACAACAAAAGAATGAAGATTTGGGTGACTACCACTGCCCTGTTTCTCACTAACATCCCAAATTGTCTATTAGGTCACCCCTCTCTTTCAAGCTTCTCTCAGCAGGCAGAACAAGATTCCCATTTATGTGCCAGCATAACTGATAAGATTGAGAACAAAAATAAAATTTCTATTAACCAGAGTTCTCCCAAACAGATTTCTCTCTACAATTCAGAAAAGTGGGTTTTTCATCTTATTTCTAAAACTGCTCTGTCACCAATTGATTTTGACTCATGATAATTTCATCCAAGATGTTAGAGTTTTATGTTAATCTCACTAATTTCATCTTCTGATAGAATTTGTTCCTGGAACTAAGGTCAACAGGAAGATTGCTATTATCTGGTTAGGACTGCCCCAGTGTTCATAAGAGTATACAAACACAAAACCTGCTGCAGTGGGGAATCCCAGGTACTCTGAGGTTCCTGCTGTGAGACTGATTGAAGTAACTTTGTCCCTTGTGTTCTGGAGACTTGGGATTTCACATTTCCATATTGCTTTCATAATGGCCTGGAGGGACCCTTGGAGAGACTCTACTCTGGTTGTTGTGCTGAGAGAGGATCATGAGGGAGCCCAAGCCAGGAATCCGTTCATAGAGGCCTTTTCCCTGGAGCTTTTTAGAGGTTTCACTTTGAAATCACCATTAGTTGACCTAAGAAAGTAAAATCTATCTCTACAATAGGACACCGTGATATGAAAGCTTGTTCCTTGCAAAACTCACATTGAAACATAATCCCAAATGTGACAGCATTCAGAAATGGGGTCTTTAAGAGGTCCAGGTCCTCAAGTTTCAATATCAGCTATGCTAATGAGTAAAGGCATATCTACCAAGTTGGGATAGGTAAGAAAGTCCCAGTTCTTTCTTACAGTTGCATATTTTCTTTTGGGATGTGCAACATTGCTGTGCTATCCATACCTAATGAGGAAATGGGATGATGTCATTCCACCATTTTCAGTGTTTTTCACTGGACCCCATCCCATCTTACATGATTTTGTGCTGTTTCTTCTTAGTGCTTCCTTTTTGCTCTGCTTTTTCTATTTCTCATATGATTTCCCCAGATTGAAACAGTTTCATTTTTACAGTGAATTCACATACCTAGAAGTTTTGCAATGTGCTATTTACTTTTTGTGGGCATATGCCTTCTTTGTATGGAAGAATATTAAGTGTGCAGGTAATTTTTTTTTTTTTTTTGAGTTGGAGTCTCACTCTGTCTCCCAGACTGGAGTGCAGTGGCCGTTCCCGGCCACCACAGCCTTGACCTGCTGGGCTCCAGCGATCCTTCTGCCTCAGCCTTCCAAGTAGCCGGAATTACAGGCATGCGCTACCACGCCCAGCTGATATTTTGATTTACTGTAGAGATGAGGTCTCGCTGCCCGGGCGGGTCTCGCTCCCGTGGGCTCAGGCAATCCACTCACCTCACCCTCCCAAAGGCGCGGGATTAGAGGCTGAGCCACCAAACCCAGCTCTGGTAATTTTTAAATTATTTTCTGTAATTCACAGATTTCCATGATCTCTAACAAATTCCTTTTAATTGGTTGTTTCTAACTCAGACACTTTCCCCTGAAAAACTTCTGCCACCCATTCCATATCTGCTGTCGCATAAGGACACTCGGATTATCATTCTGACATCATTGCTACATGGAACAGCCCCTTTCTCTTTCTAAACATCATAAGAAGATACACTACAGTGACATCACTGGGGAAGCTGACACTAAACACCCAAGTGCAGCCCCTTCACTAGATTCCGCACAAAAAATGATTGAAGAGAAAGATTTCTTTCTGAAGAGATGCCAGACCCACCCTGCTTCTACTCACACACTTGCCCAAATTTTAAGGCTGACTATGTTTTACACTAGCCAGTGAAGCTCCTTAGCCACTTTTTTTTAGACACACCACACTGCAACATGCCACAGACTAGAGGCTGTCCCTGCTCCATCACAGAGAAGGAAGACCTTTTCTACACCCATGCTGGTATGATTATAAGGGTGCAAGGTCTCTCTACAACCAATATTTGGAAACAAAGTGTTCTAAAGCCAGGGAAATGATGTGAAGTCGCTCCAGCATCAAGCAGATGCCACAATGGTCACTGAGGACACCCAAGGTGATCCATTTCCAGTTTGGAGATCTAGTTTTAAAAACCTCCACTCTGTCTTCCAGGGACTCCTCTCTGACTCTTTTGTCTGGCTTGCCTAAAGGGTCATTACCATATCCTTCACTGCCTGCTGGAGAACCCTGCATGGCAAAGAATTGAGGGTGGCTTGAAGCCAGAATTGGTGAGAATTTTCATCTTCATCTCAAACAGGTTACATTACCTTCACAGGTTGGTTAAATGCCAAATACCATTCATATCACAAAATATTCCCTTTTTTGAAAAACTGGATTTAACTATGTTCAAACTCTTGAAAACAAAACACACAAAAACTACAACAAAGCATTTTTATTTTGCCACTTATGCCAAATGATATGATGGAGTGATTACAACAATATTTACATTGCTGGAAAATACATACTTCCCACAAGTAGAGTACCAGAGGTACTGTAATTGGTACAGTGACACACAAAGAGAAAGCTGTCATAAAATATACAATGCACCTATTCTTGAAAAACAATATTTACTGACAATTCATTAGCTACAACCCCTCAAACACACTCATGTCCACACACTAGCACATTGCCACTAATTCAGCATGTTTGTAGCCAAAACTAAGAACTGGAAAATGTGTAATTAAAAGAATTTGAATATAAATAATCCTAATTCAATTCTGGAGATTGGCTTTGTTAAATGAAATGAAGAAATGTCATTATGTAGATAGAAGATGTGGCAAAAGCTTGGCAGGTGATGCTATGTCTGTATGTTTTCTTGTCTGTATTTCCTATTTCTAAATATGGAAAAAATGAACACAGGCACTAGTAGCAATCTGAGACTCATGACTAAAAGGATGCAGAGAAGCTGGGGCCAGAGGTGTATTTGAATTCAGAAGGTGCAGAATGAGAAAGGATCCTGCACAGGGATGAACATATGGCTGGATGTATACCTGCAGTCAGTGTTTCCTTTCAGCAGCCTGATAAGGAGGTTCTCCTATTCCAATTTCTTTCATATGCAGAGTGAGGCAGTGCCTGAGGAAGTTTCTGGGCACCAGCAAGGATGAGAAGGAGTCAGGTCAAGCCAGAAATGGCATGCAACTCTTCCCTCACTCTCTCACTGAGAAGGTGACCATCCTCCCATCTCCTGGCCTCCAAAGTCTTCTGCCTCAAGCTGCACTTTTGGAGCAGGACAGCTGGTTGCCAGGTTCTGGAGAGAGCGGCTGCAGAGAGTGCACAAAGGCAGGTAAGACACTTAGCTCTGAAATCCCAAGTGGCAAGAGAAGCCTGGAATGGTCAGTGTGTTTGGAGTAGAGTGGGAAAGGCCCAGGAAAGAACGGAAGGTCAGGCAGCAACCGAGAGAGCGAGCTGGAGCTTAGAAAAGAGCTGCTGCCTGCTATGGACTCCCAGAAAAGACTCTCCTGGCCGATGGAAGTCCCAGTATATCCTAGGTTACGTTGGGTTCTCAGAGATACCCCGCTGAGTCCTTGAATGCCAGGTATCTTCTCTAGGGGTCCCTGTCATTTGCGGGGAAAGAGA